>NW_020956803.1:27235-44487 GCF_003031625.1 Empidonax traillii
CACAGGACACCTCCCTCCTGCCCAGGAAAGCACCTGCCCATCCCTCACTCTCCTTACAGGGCACCACAGCACCTGGTTTTTAGGAGAATACAGGTGTAAGGAAGTGGGTTGGAGTGCCCTGAGCTCCAGGTAACATTTAGGAACATGCAGGAACCCCCAGCCTGGGTTCAGGAACACGTTTGCAAACGCTGCTTTATTTACCGTGTCTCCCCTCTAGTGCTGGGTTGTAACTGTGTTATCTTGTGTGTGACAGCAGTGGGATGGATGGGATGGGAGTTAATCTGTGTCCACCATCTCTCTTGATTTCTCCTTCATTTCCATTTCTTTAAAAAGTGGAAGTTTCATTAAAAAAGCAGCACTTTTCTATTAAATAAGTACCAGAGAAGAATGACTGCCTCGGTATCTCATCAGCAGTGAATCTTTTTAAAACCACTCAGGAGACAAGGCTCAAATAATATATTTAATAAGAACCACTTGGATATCACTTCTTAAAGCAATTAACATATTATTAGAGATAAGCCAAGATGCAACAATTAGACCCAGATTTCTAAGACAGATTCCTACGTTTTTGGAGGGTTCAGACCTCGGGCCGTGGCCTCAGCAATCACCTCTGCATGTCACAAACCAGTGTCAGAATTTCACTTACACGGAGACAGCAGATTAAATTCTCCCTTTCATTCCTCTTTTTGCTCGTGCTGATCTTCCTGATTCTTCTCAGTCACTGAAAGCTGCAATTACAGCAGTGACAAGGGGCAAACGCCTCAGTGGGGGCTCTGCCCCACCTGAGGGATCATTTCCAGCTTCCCCGTCCTTGTGAAGAATTAGGGGGCTGTTTTCCACATGGAGCATGAAGGAAAGGCATCCATGAACCTTAACAAGGGGTCAAGGAGCTCATCACCGACAGGATCCTCACCTTGCGCAGGGACGGCACCGATGGCACCGGGAGATGCTCTGCCAGGGGCTGCTGGACACAGGGCCATCCCAGAGGGGCTGTGGTGACCATCCAGAGAGCTAAACACAGCCAGCCCCTCCTGCCTGGCAGCTGGAGCAGCTCCTGCCAGGGCTGGGAGCCGAGGTGAGGCCACACATTCAGTCGTGCTGCCGGTGATGGGGCAGGAGCCGCCAGCAGCGGGACAGACGGAGGGCTGGGGGGTGGCACCTCATCCCACCACGATTAAATGTGACAAAGCCCATCTGCTGGTGCCCTGGGCCCTGGCAGGACTCGAGCTGGACTGGGAACTGGGGATTTTAGAGCGCTTTTGGTTGTTTATCCTGAAACATGCAGGCTTTTCCCTCCTCTGACCAATATGTGGCTGCCGCTGGTGACTGACAGCAAACTGATTGCTCAGTTAAAGGGCTTGTTACCAGTTTGACCAACCCCCCCAGACTGGCCTGGAGTCCATTTCAGCAGGAAATTGCTTTTCTTAGAAGGCAGCAACAAATGGAAGGGGAAAAACAGATCATGCATCTAAAGATTTGTGATCATATCGGGTTGGTAAGGGCTGAGATTTATCACACAAGAGATGATGCAACAGTGAAGGAGGAGAGCAAAATTCCACATTGACTCCCTACTTTGCAGTTCAGGACAACTAAGAGGTTTTACTTCATTAAGGAAGGCAAGGGAAAAAATCAGGGACAACCTGATTGGAGGGAGTCCTGTAAAGCCTAAATGAACAATCAGTCCTATGTTGCTGTAGAAGGAACAGTGAAATATATCTGCTTCTGTTCAATAAATTACTAAAACATCAGTTATAAACCCGCTGCGTGGCATTGAAAATTAAACTCATTAAACATCCAGGTAGCTTCATCCTGATGCAAATGGAAGACAGGCATGAGTGCTCTGCAGCAAACAACTCTGTGCACATCCCACCTTTGGGAACCATATTTACACATACATCTCATATATTAATATATTTTAGTGCACCCTAGCCAGAGGGCAACCAGAAAGAGTATTATTCTGTGAGAAGGACAGGAGATGGACTGGCTTCTCCTCTCTGCTGAGCAAGGCCCGTGTCCATCCACGCACAGCAGTGGTGCAGGACCACGTTTCCCTTTTCCAGGTCAGCCAGACCTCAGGGCCCCCCACACACAACGGTCTCCCGTGACGACTGGGGGGGTTTGGGAGCCAAGATTTGGCAGCCAAAATTATTGTGAGACCAGTCCACTGTGTCAACAAGCCTGAAGTGACTTTAAGGTCCAGAATTTCGGCAAAGGGCCATTTTTTTTGGTCTCTTGCCCTCCCTCTCTGCTCCTTCCAGGGCTCGGGGAGGTCTGAAGTGACGAGCAGGGTGTGGGGAGGATCCTGACCACGGTCCCACACGGAGCAGGCAGGACAGGGGTGCTCCAGCCTGAGGAAGAGAACACCACTACAGAGCTGGGGAGAATACCGTTCCTGATGTCTCCAAAAGGCAGGCAGACATCCCACATCATTCCATTCCCAAGGGGATTCTCGGGTCTCCATGGGAGGGACTGGTGCTGCTCAGGGCTGGGCCAACCACACGTGGGTGAGGGAGGAGGGGAATGGGAGATCAGTGGGTTTATTCAGTGGCATTTCTGAGATTAAGGGTTGGGGGATGAAGGGTGTGTTTTGTTTCTCCAGCTCTCAGGGACGTGGGGACATCCCTGGATGCAGGGACAAGGAAGGGAAAAGAGAGCAAAGACCCAGCAAAACACCACGTCCTTCAACCTCCTCTCATCTGGGGCCTGGTGACCATTTTCCTCTCACGTGCACCCCAAGTTTTCACCCCTGTGGATCCAGGGTGGGTGATCCTGAACCTACCCAGCCCTTTGGGAGGGCTTGGAGTTGTCTGGGAGAGCAACCATTCCCTGCCAGTACGACGCTCCCAGGGCTGCAGGAGCTCATTCCAGTCGTCCCAGCAGCAACAAGTGGCACCTCCCCCAGTGCTCTGCAGCAGGAAAGAGCAGTTCTGCCCCCTTTTCACACAGCTGGAATCAGCTGGGGGAGACTACAGCACAATAAAAGAAAGACAGCAATGCCCTTTTTTCACCCCCATGTCCTCTCCTGATAACATGAATAAAGCTCTGTTTCGATATTCCATCCTTTCCAAAGGAGTCCCGTCGGGTCAGTCCAGGTCAGCTGTGGTTGCAGTCACACTCCCCTGACCCTTTCAGCCTTTACTTGATGAAATTTTTAATTGTCCACCTTTGTCCTGTGCAGCTGCGAAGGATCAGATCAATCCCAGCCATTCCCCTGTTCTCCACTTCCAGGCACCTCCCTGTGCCCTTGTTCAGGATGGCACCGTTCTGAAATGAAAGGAATGAATTAAAATTCAAGGATATGGGAAAGGTGTTAAAAAAAAAAAGAAGACCTTGAGTTGCCCATGAAGCAAATCAGGATGGCACCCAGGGGTGCAGACACGTCCTTGGGCTCTGCTGGAAGGTGCACAGCACCAGCTGGGTGGAAATGCAATTCCAACAATAAAATAATTCCTGGAAGGAATAATGGGAGTGGAATGAGCACCCATCAATGCCGACAGCACCCAAGGAACATCTGGGACCTTTAAATGCCCTGTGTTGGGAAGGTGGGACACTTGTGTACACAAGGTGGATTATTTACACTCTGCCTTGGCACAAAGATACTGTGTTTTCATGGAGATTATCCATAAGGAATGTGCAAGGCATTGGCAGGGCAGGCTATATCCACCAGCTCCACCTTTATGGTATCAGAAAGGAAAATCTCAACTAAAAATGGACCTGAAACTTGCCCCTGCTCCCTCTTTCCCTTTTCCCTCTGCCTTAGGACCCGGTCCCTGGGAGGTGCCCCAGCCCAGGGTTTAGGAAGCACACTTGGAGCACACCTGGATGAAACTCCAGCGCTTGTGGAGGCTGCTCTTGACCTTGTCGCAGTCCAGGAGCTGCGGGAAGCGGCTCTTCCCGTTATCCACCAGGCACCGCGTGTCCGGGAGAAGGGTGGTGGTTCCCAGGGCGCCCAGGTGAAGGAACCCCTCCTTGGTGTAACGTGCCAGCTGTGGGCAGGGAGGAACAGAAAGGACCATCAGCACCGTGGGAGCATCTCTGAAGTGACACAGGAAAGGACAGAACTGTGGGGATTGGGCACAGGGAGAGTGGCCTGGCACAGCCTCCAGAGCTCCAACAGGGCCCGGCAGCACCGTCAGACCTGGCCCTGTTCCCCAGGGATGGGAGCTCAAGTCTCCCCCACAGCTCAGCCCCAAGCAAAGGCTCAGAATTGCAGGTAATCCCTGCATATCCCAGCATATCCCAGCGTATCCCAGCATATCCCAGCATATCCCAGCATATCCCAGCATCCAACCTTCCAATGCTGCAAGAGACCTGGTTCAGCTGCCAAGGAGATGCAGGTTGGGAGCACCAGACCTGGTGCTGCCACTGGAAGGTCAGCAGGCATTGACACATCCCCACCCCGGGGCCACGCACAAAGGGCTCCTCCATTCCCAGGGTTTAAGGAATCCCACCCAAAGATTTCCCTAAAAATATTTAAATTCAGCAGTAAAAAGGAATGAATGACACTGTCCTGCCTTTTATAGTTCAAGGGAAAGATATCCACAGCTGCTTCTTTAAATTATGAATCAGGCCATTATCTGGCAGACAAATAAGGAGGACTCAGCACATTAATTAACTGAGCATATCTGTGACCCAGATGCTTAAAGAGAGAGAGTAAATCACACTGGGAGTTTGGGTTATCTGGGCTGCAATAATTAAACACTGAAAATGAAGTTAAAACAATGTAACAGGGTCCGACTCCAGCTCACAACCACAGATCCAGGGATGGTGCTGCCCAGATCCCTTGGGATGGGGGCCCGGCTCTGCTCCCACATGTTGGGCATCAGACAAACCCTCTGCTCCTTCATAGCCCACCAAGGGCCAATTGCCAAAAGCTTTCAGCACCAGGAGGGTTCAGGTGCAGCAGCCCCACAGCACCATCAGAGACCCATGGGATGGCTTGGGTTGGAAGGGACCTTGAGAGGACATTTAGTCCAACCCCCTGCCATGGGCAGGGACACCTTCCACCAGCCCAGGTTGCTCCAACCTGGCCTTGGACACTCCCAGGGCTGGGGCAGCCACAGCTTCTCCGGGGGCAAAGCTGCCCCATCCCGACCCCCAGTGCAGGATCTGCCCTTGGCCCCCCCAGAGCCCTTTCCCAGATGGTGCAGAACAGTTGTGCCCCCTTAGCCTGGCAGTAATTTCACCCTCCAAAATGCTGGGGTAGAAGGGAGGACAACCTGCAGAGTTGGAAGTCATAACCATCACCTCCTCCTCCCACCCATCCCCTGCCTCCCCCAGGCACGGAGAGCCCAAGTGCAGGATGTGGATCCTCTCCCACCCTGTGCTGACCTTCCAGCTGTGCCAGGGGCTGGAGCAAGTTGGGAATGACCCCAGGGCACCTTCAGCCCAGCTGAGGGCTTAGTTCCCGTCTCTGTGTCCAGCAGCTGGATGTGTCCATGGGACAAGCCTTGAGGGGGACGGTGCTCAAAGCCTGACAGTGATTTTAACCAGGCAGCTCATCTGAGAGAGCACCTGAGCACCACCTTCAGAGCATTCTGTGCCTCCATGGAAGTGTGGAGCAAGTCCAGAGGAGGGCCTGAAGTTGAGGGGGCTGGAGCACCTCCCCTGTGGACACAGGCTGAGTAATTTGGGGCTGTTCAGCTTGGAGAAGAGAAGGTGGTGTGCAGATCTCACAGCACCTTCCAGGATCTGAAAGGGCTACAGGGAAGCTGGAGAGGGGCTGTTCACCAGGAACTGACTGAAGTGACAGGGCAAGAGGAATCAGTTCAAACTGAAAGAGAGTAGGTTTAGATGGGATATTGGGAAGAAATCCTATGCTGGGGGATGGGGAGGCCCTGGCACAGGTTGCCCAGAGAAGCTGTGGCTGCCCCATCCCTGGAAGTGTCCAAGGCCAGGTTGGAGCAACCTGGGCTGGTGGAAGGTGTCCCTGCCCATGGCAGGGGTTGGACTAAATGTCCTCTCAAGGTCCCTTCCAACCCAAGCCATCCCATGGGTCTCTGATGGTGCTGTGGGGCTGCTGCACCTGAACCCTCCTGGTGCTGAAAGCTTTTGGCAATTGGCCCTTGGTGGGCTGTGAAGGAGCAGAGGGTTTGTCTGATGCCCAACATGTGGGAGCAGAGCCGGGCCCCCATCCCAAGGGATCTGGGAAGCACCATCCCTGGATCTGTGGTTATGATCTGGACTCTGTTGCATTGGAACAAGATGGGCTTTAAGGTCCCTTCCAGCCCAATCCATCCTGGGATTCTGGGATTCTATGGCGAGACTCCTTGTCTTGCAGAAAGGAAGGGGGGTATAAAATAAAATAAAATAAAATAAAATAAAATAAAATAAAATAAAATAAAATAAGACCAACTTTCTCCACGACAGAAGAAGAAGCCACCCAGATGTCCCCAAATGTGCAACGCGAGTTCTTTGCCGCCTCCCGCTCCCGAAACGTTTCCTGCCACGTTCGGGATTCGCGTGCCAGACGCTTCCCTTTTTTTATGAGACTTGGCAGCCTGTCCTCAGACAGCTGGCCCCGTGCCCACCAGGCACCACGAGCTCTGCTCTGACGTGTGATTGCCTAATGTGGTGGGAAAAATAAGTAGAGCAAAAACCCAACCCTTGCGCGGGAAAGCAGCGGGGAAGGGGGTGAGGGGAGAGGGGAGGAGCTGGAAAACACACGTGGATATGGGGCAGCCAATGCATCTATTGATGTGTCATCTCCTCTGTAAAACAAGGAAAAGAAGCCCCCAACATGTGTCTGGACTCAGCACAGGGCCCGGTGTTTGACCCAGTCTCTGACAAGGTCTGTCCAACTGCAAACCTGAGGGTGATTTTCCCAAAACAATCCTGTCTAACTTCTCTAACAAACCCCTCAGACATTTAGGGAATTTTCTTCTTTTGGGATGTTTACACAGAACTGGAGAGTCATGGAATGGTTTGGGTTGAAAGGGACCCTAAGGATCATCTCATCACACCCCCTGCCATGGGCAGGGACACCTTCCACCAGCCCAGGTTGCTCCAACCTGGCCTTGGACACTTCCAAGGATGGGACAGCCACAGCTTCTCTGGGCAACCTGTGCCAGGACCTCCCCACCCTCACAGGGAACAATTCCTTCCCAATATCCCATCTAACCCTGCCTCTGGGTCATGTCCCCCCATGCCTTGTCCCCAGTCCCTCTCCAGCTCTCCTGGAGCCCCTTTAGGTCCTGCAAGGGGCTCTCAGGTCTCCCAGAGCCTTCTCTTCTCCAGGTGAACCCCTCCAGCTCTCCCAGCCTGGCTCCATAGAAAAGGTGCTCCATGCCTTAATTCTGTTATTTTGCTTCTCTGCAGAGCTGAGGATCCCAACCCAGCCTGACACAGGACAAGAACCAAAGGGAAAAACCAAGACAAAGGACCAGAGGAAAACAGTTTAAAGCTCTTGCGAAGTTAACCATTTAAAAGTGGTTAATATTGGTGAAGTCTTAAACCCCTCCCTCAATCTCAGTGGCCCAAAGCCACATCCCCAGCCACAAACACACTGACTGACACCCAGAGCTGCTGGGAACATCCTTCCAGTAAAACCCTAGTCTGGTCCAACTGCATCTTGCCAAGGTCCCCCCTTGCAGGTACCACTTTGGGGGGCTGCTTTGCCCTTGGGGGGAATCACAGAATCCTTTAGGTTGGAAAAGCCTTCCAAGATCATCGAGTCCAACCTGTGCCCCATCCCCACCCTGTCCCTCGACCCAGAGCACTGAGAGCCACCTCCAGGCCTTCCTTGGACACCTCCAGGGGTGGGGACTCCAAACCTCCCTGGGCAGCCCCTGCCAGTGCCTGACAGCCCTTTCCAGGCAGAAATTCCTCCTGATGTCCCACCTGCCCCTCCCCTGGCACAGCTGGAGGCCGTTCCCTCTCCTCCTGTCCCTGTTCCCTGGGAGCAGAGCCCGACCCCCCCCCAGCTCCCCCCTCCTGTCAGGGATTGCAGAGCCAGAAGATCCCCCCTGAGCCTCCTTTTCTCCAGGCTGAGCCCCCCCAGCTCCCTCAGCCGCTCCTCAGGGGACTTCTCCCAGGGACCCCCAGCCCCCTGATCCAGGGGAGCAGAGGGACACAGAGCTCATGCTGACCTCTCCCTCCCTCAGCAAACCTGTCCCCCCCAGTCCATCTTGTGGGATTATTATTTCTGCCTGGGTGCATCTCAGGGAGGGGAGAAAGTTAATTAGACACCTTAGCACCTGGGAAATAAAAGCCTTGCTGACCTTCATTGACTCTATTGGAAAATAATTTAGGGTTGTTTAGCTTCCCTTCTGCACTGAGCAGCCCATCAATTAACAGCCCTCAGGAAAATGTTCACTATTTGCCTTTTAACACAATTTAATCTGATGTGCTGTTTCGTCACCTGTGTCCCACATGATCCCAGTATTGATGGGTTTGTCCTCAGGTTCTGCTGCTTAAATGGGAAAAACATATTTTATCCTATAATTAAATGAAATGCTCTGCTGGGTGAACATTATCTTAAGTTTTATAGCATTATAGTGCTTTTTATCACCTTCATACATCACCATAGTTCTGTCACTCCAATGAGGTATTACTGTATTATTAGTGTAATACATCATTACTGCAAGGTGTTTGCATGATGAATTGCTCCAAAGATGAAGCCATCAGGCAGGAAAAAAAAAAATCCATCAGCAGGCTCAACATAATTACGGGATAAAAGGATCCTTCATGATGGAATCTGGTCATGAGTTGACCTGGAAGTGCATGAAGGCAGGGAGAAGGGGAAGCCAAAGAGAAAACATGAGAAAACCCCCTAAAATGTCACCGGTGGGGGATACAGAGGAGGAGCTGTGAGTAAAGCCAAGTTCTCATCTGCATTCAGGGCCACCACACCCAGCTGCATCCAGCTCAGGGCTCCAGGCTGAGCTTAAACCCAGGAGCAGGAGAGAACAGAAATTCAGGATAGGACAAAAACTGCCCTGCCTTAATGGGATAAATGGGATAAATCCCTCCCTGCAGAGCAGCTCATTCCCCCTCTCTCCCCGTGGATCTAGGGACTGAAGGATGGTGTGGGGATGAACCCGGAAAGAACAAAGACTTCCAAGAACATCCCATCACCCCCAGCAGGGCAGGGAACAGGATCCACAGCCCCTGTTCTCAGACCACGACAGTGCCAGCAGGGAACCCACACCTTCCCCTCACTTGCTGCTGAGAAACCTGCCCTTAATTAATTAAACTAAATTCAGTTTAAATTAAACATGTCTGGGAAGGGCCACAGGATCAAGGAGAGAAAGGGGGATTTCAGGACACGATGTGCAACTTGAGCACCACCCTGTGTGCTTTGGGATGCTGAGCAGCTGCAAAGGAATTACAACTCCTTGTGGGTTTATGTATCTAACAATAAATTTAAAAATTATATATATATATATATTTATATATAACAAGTGTTTGCATTACATTCCCAGCCATAAATTACAACAAGCAGCCCATTAATTAAACAGTTGTAGAGAAAGTCCAATTTTGCTGCAAATTCCAGAGCTCCTGCACTCACTGACAACTCCTCTAAAAAAGCATTTCCGAGGAGTTTAACTCCTGGAATGTACCATGAAACAAAAGAACTGCCACGAACTGGCTCTCAGTGGGAAGAGGGAAGGGACAATGTGGAAGGCCAAGAAGAATCTCCGCTGAGGTTGGACAATGGGGAACAGGAAGGGAGTCAGCAGCACTGCCAGGTTTGGCTTCAGAACTTCAGGTAGGAGAAGAAAACACAGTTAAATTTAATCCCAGTAACTGAGGGAAAAATAAATAACCTGCTTTCAGCCATTCATCTCAGAGCCCTGGGTTAGCAGGCAATGTCAGCCTAATCCAGTTTCTCACACCATAATGCACTTAGATGTTGAAGTTTCCATCCACAGAGTCCAAAAGGTGCTTTGTGCCATTTGAGAAAAGAATGGTGTGCATTTAAGCAACAGTTTTGTTCTATTTAGCAGTGACTGGACCAGCCCCAGTTGCCTGATCTTTGTTGAAAGGCAGGGATAAACCAGAGGGAGATTGTCCCTCCCCTGAAGGGCTCCCACAGCTCACTCCCAGCCTCAGGTGGCTCCTGAATTTTCCAGTTCAGGCTCACATGAACTCTGGGATTCCTTAGTCTGGTGAGCCTGGAAAGCCCAAGGTGACCATGGAGTGAGAATGGGATCTTCATGCATTTCCATCACTTGAACTATTCATTATTTGAGCTGAAAATGAACCTCCTTGAGTGTGTTGGGCCCCAGGTACCCCTAAAATTTTCCAGAGGCAAAAGGAGTGGTAGAAAAGTAATGCAAAGGGAAATCCCAGCCAAGCTGAGATGGAAAATTGTCACAGCACTGTTTGTTTGGGCCATTTTTATTGTGCTGGGTGAAAGAGGAGGAATCAGGGAATCAGGGAGTGCTTTGGGTTAGAAGGGACCTTAAGGATCATCTTGTTCCAACTCCTGCCACGTGGCAACGCCTTCCACCTGCTCAGCCCCCCATCCTAACTGGCCTTGGATTGTGTCCTGCTCCTGGTTTGTTTGCTTCCATCATTACTCACCCCTGCCTGCAAGATTTTTCCAAACTTTTACTTGCAGCTCTGCCACCGTTGTGGCAATCCAGAAAACCAGGGCGGGAGGAAAAAAATTCCCTGTGATCCCTGAGGTGTTTTTAAACCCCACTGTGCCCTCTGGCAGTGTGTCCCCCCCCTCACCTGAGGCCCCCAGCCGTGGCAGGGGTACAGTATTGCTGTGTGGTTCTCCTGAGGGCCCTGGTCCAGGCACACGTCCTTGGCCTTGTTGTTTCGGAGCTGGAAGAAAGAAGAAGAGCAGAGTCACGGCCCTGTCAGCTCAGAGATGAAAAATGAAAGCTGCTCAACCCTCTCCTGCTGGAGAAGGACTGCAAGGTGTTACACCACAGGGAATAATCAGGTTTAGTGCACTGGATGTTTTTCTTTTAAATCCAGGGCTAATGGTGGTGGTTTCTATATTCCAAGGAGCCAGTTTCCCTGGACACGGTTTTCTCCTCTCTGCTCATGTGTGGTGGGAACAAAGCCAGCTTTAGGCTGCTGGCAGCAAGTTGCCAGGAGCCCAAAATCAGTGCAGGATTGCTCAGATTTCAGTGAAAACTGAACAGCAGGGGAAAAAAAGTCCAGCTGGGAGAAAAGGAGGGATGGAGGAGGAGAGGCAGAGATGGCAGAGCACTGCCATGAGCTGAAGGACACACTTTGGAGGGGCAGGGCAGGAGGGGTTTGTGGTCCAGACTCAGCCACCAAACCCTGGGCACCAGGGCTGGTCCTCAGAGCTCTGACTTTTCCAGAGCTCTCAGCTCTCCTCTCTCCAGGCTTCCCAGGCAGGGCCATAATGCAATAATGCCTTTGGAAACAGGCTGGGAGAGCTGGGGGGGTTCACCTGGAGAAGAAAAGGCTCTGGGAGACCTCAGAGCCCCTTCCAGAGCCTAAAGGGGTTCCAGGAGACCTGGAGAGGGACTGGGGACAAGGGATGGAGGGACAGGACAAGGGGGAATGGCTTCAAAGTGCCAGAGGGCAGGGTGAGATGGGATATTGGGAAGGAATTGTTGGCCCTGGCACAGGTTGCCCAGAGAAGCTGTGGCTGCCCCTGGATCCCTGGGAGTGTCCAAGGCCAGGTTGGAGCAACCTGGGCTGCTGGAAGATGTCCCTGCCCATGGCAGGGGGTGGGAATGGATCATCTTTAAAGTCCCTTCCAACCCAAAGCATTTTAGGTTTCTGTTATTCTATGAAAATACTTGTTGGGAGGTTTTAGCTGGAAGGCTTTAAGTAACTTTGATTACAAATCTTTCCTAAAATTATTCCCATCTGGGAGGCTCAGGCTGTGCTTCAAGGAGCCTCCTCCAACTGCCACTATTCCATCAGATCCATTGCAACAGAGGATTTATTATTAGTTCCCATAAATGCCTGTTTCTATATTCCCAGAATGGTTTCAAAGCCAGCAGAGATTGAATTAAGTCTCCTTACTTTATCTTGTCCTTAAGCTGTTGTGACAACACACTGTATCCTACAGAGACCTTGTCAGGAATTAGGCTGAGCTTAAGTCAGAGGGTTTTAGAAGATGATTGTGTATTAAAAATATACAAACAGCTGCTTAATCCACGCAGTCAATGGGAAATATAGATAATTTTTCTGTCAATTCAGTAAGTGATGTATTAAAATATTTTACTTTATACGGTCTCCAAGATCAGAAATAAATCCCCAAACAGGTTTTTAGAAGAAACTGGGAACAGATTGCTACAAATTTATATAATTAGACACAAAGAGTCAGTTTTGATTCACATTCATCTCCTCTGAGGCCATTTCTCATCAGAGAAACATCACCAGTCTGAGCTCAGGGGCTGCTCAGCATTAATTACCTCTCCATAAGCAATGGTGTTGTTGTATCTCCTCATTTCTGGATAAACATGGTCCAGGTACCACTGGAAATTTTTGCACTTCAGGCTCTTCCTTAACGCTTTTCTCTCCGAAACATCCCCGATGTCAATCCCTGGATTCTGGAAAACCAGGACACGGCACAGCATGGAGTGGTTACTCTTCAGGAAGGTTAAAAATGAATGTATTTCACTGGTGTTTTGAGGCCCTTTCCAAGCTTCCTGGAAGCTCCAGGAAGAGGCCACGCCAGGGAATTCTGGCTGAAATGATCCTCGCAGGAATCCCAGGGAAAATGTGGCTTTCAGAGCCACAGCAAGGAGGAGACACCCCTGGGATGGCCCCCAGGAGGGACATGCCTTGGTCCTGGGGGGAACTCAGGAAAGAGGAGCCAAATGGAGAAGAAATGGGAAGTGCAGGAATGATGGGGAATCTTCTCCACTCGCTTGGGCTTTGGATCCACCTGAGAAACACTGAGAAACACGTGTTTTTCCATAATATTTTGTTAAGGGAGGGGGGAAATCCACAACAACCAAACAAAAACACATAAAAATCCCAAATAAACAAAGATGAAACGGAATGGAAGGTTTGGGAAGGGAAGGTTTGGGAAGGGAAGGTTTGGGAAGGGAAAGAAAGGTTTGGGAAGGTTTGGGAAGGTTTGGGAAGGTTTGGGAAGGGAAGGTTTGGGAAGGTTTGGGAAGGTTTGGGAAGGGAAGGTTTGGGAAGGGAAGGTTTGGGAAGGTTTGGGAAGGTTTGGGAAGGGAAGGGAACAACAGTAAGGTTGTGTAGGCCCAGACTTGCAGCAGCAAACGGACATCAGGGTGTGAAAGGTGGAAAAAAACCCTTCCCTGACCCTCCACAGGGCTGTGACCCCACTGAGACACAAACAGAGGAGGGTTAAAAGGTAGAAAAAAAAGGGGGAAAGAAAGAAGAAGAAAGGTTGAAGATTCAGATATAACAGATCTAAGGATACAGGATAAACATGACCCAGGGACAGACGCTGAGGCTGAACCTCAGCAAAACCTCTTGACCATTTGGGCAATTCCAGGGTGAAAAAGTCTCCCTGGAGACATGGAGGAACCCACTGCTGGAGCAGATTTAAAAGCCAGGCTGTCCCTGAGGGATAATCCCACAGGAGCTGGGAGCAGGGGCTGGAGAGAGCTGCCCCCCCTTTAACCTCTTATTCTGGCCTGGAATTTGGGGAGCTAAGGCACCAGCAAGGAAGTCAAAGGCCCATTGCAGCCCCTTTTCCTCCTCCCTCCAGGTGTCTGGGTTTCCACCCAGACTCTATTTTAGCTCCTGCTCTTGTCTGTGCAGTGATCATTAAATACGACTGGGAAAGCAATTTTCCATTACAACACTTGTAATGATCTTCTAATGAATTATTCACTCTGCTTGAGAAAAGACACCATTTTAATGTGCCACTGGTAGGTCAGAGGTAAAAATAAAGATGATTCAGTCCAGACAGGTAGGACAGGCTGAAATCTGAGTGGACAAAATGGGGTGGGACAACAAATCAGTCAGGAAACACCTGAAATAGCAGGGCAGGGGTTTGCTTTGGGTTGGGATTCAGTGGCATCACAAAAGAATTCAGGGTATATCTATAAAATCCCACCCTAGCAAGCAAGGCTCCTCTAAAATTAAATCTGGAGGTTTTTTTTTGGTATATAAAAATCTCAACTTGATTTTGGGTCACCCAGACCCACCCCCAGTGCTGATCCATGTGCCTTTCCAAGCTCTACAGGACCTGCAGCTTCCCAGTGGGTTTTAAATTTCCTCAGCCCTACAGCTCCTGTCCCAACAGCTGGAGCAGTGCCCGTGGCAGGCAGTGTCCTCCTGCAGCTCCCTGGGCAAAGAGCTTTTCCTTCCATCTCTATTCCTCTGTTTCTTGCTGTTTTTATACCATCTATCCCAGGACTCCCCAGCACCCCCAGGACCACCAACCTGCAGCACAGGCAGCTCGTGGAGCCTTCCCAGGGACCTGCTGTTCTGTAATTCTCTACAAATTCTGGGACTTCCGTGACTCCAAATGCCAGGAACTCCCCACAGGTGTAACCTTTCCTCAGGAAGCAGCAGCAGCTCAGATTTTTAGGTTGTACTGTTTTTCCAGAGGCCCTGGAGCAGATGCTGCTCCAGCTGAGGATGCTGCTGCAGCAGCACCAGGAGCAGAGCAGGATCAGGATCAGGATCAGGATCCCAGCAGCAATCTGCTGAGATCTGCCAAGCAGGAATATTTTGGGGTTTATTTTTAGCACCAAGAGAGTCGCTAGAAATAACTGCTCCCATGGGCTCTGGACACTCCTGGCAGTGGTTTCACCTCACACTTCAGGAGAGCAGCCCAGCTCTCCATCACCCACTGCACGTGGGGGGGTGTCCAGGGCTCTGTGGGGCACCCAGAACCCTCATCCCACCCAAATCCTGGAGAGCATCACTGTCTCCCCACCCCCACCACCCCTCTGTCCTCCTCTGGCAGGACCAGCAGCAGGAGATGCTGCTCCCAGGGCACTCCAGGCAGCGGGAGATGCCTTTGGCTTCCCAGATCAGACACAACCTGCACGGAGAGCTGAGCCCAGGCAGCACCTTTGCCCTCCCGGAGCCCACAGAGCTTTCCCCAGCAGTGCCAGGCACCACCAAGAGCAGTCCCAGGCAGGCTGTGCCCCCTGGATGTGCTCACCTTGACCTGCTGGTGGGATCCCCCCATTTTCTGGGGCTTCCCTCAAAAACAACCTGTCAGATCTAAGAAAACCTGAGCGTTTCTGGGCAGAAATGACTGAACCACCAAAGCTGTTTCAACAGAGTGTTTTGGGGCCCTCGCCCACGGTGCTGCTGGGAGGGGATCTCCTGTGAGCCACCAGCCTCCAATCCTTTATTCTAAACATGGGTTTTAAGCACTTGACTCTCCAAAGGCAAACGTCCCCAAATTCAGGACCACAGAGAGCCCTGGGCAGTGCCAGTGTCTGTTAGCTGGGACATCCAGGATGGGCTGCACATGCCCCAGAGCTGCCTGAGCCCAGGGATGGACCTGACACCAGCACCACTGCCATGAATCACCTCCTGCCACAGCTTGCAGACAGGCTGCATCTGCAGGGCAGAGCCACGACACCAGCTCCCGCTGTGCAAACACTCCACGGGGACACAAACACTGCAACAGGTGGAACTTTTAGAAATGGAAATCAAAAGGCTGATGGGAACGGTGGGAATACCTCCAAAGAGTCTCCCTCAAAGCTGAGGGAGTTCTGACTTCCACAGCTGGGGAAGAGACCCAAGGGTGTTTCAGGCTCTGCTGCACCAGGGGCACTGAATGCTCTATAATTTGAGTTTTTAAGCAATGAAGGGAAAACTTAGGACAGGGTGCCTTAGCTGTGCTGATGCCTAAAATCAGCACTTAAAAGAAAGTGCCTAAAACTCAATTTGTGAGTTTTATTATTATTCCTGTTCTTCTTCTTCTTCTTCTTCTTATTATTATTATTATTATATTGGACGCACAAGAATCTGATTTCTTCCAGAGCCTGACTCCAGAGTTACCAAAGCCTCTTGTTTTTATTTAGTGACCCAATTAACAACTCAAAGCATTACCTAATTAACAATTCAAATCACTACTTAATACTGTCACACCCACTTCCAAAACAGTCCCTCCCTTAGTACCACCCTGGCCACACCTCCCGAATTTGAGTCAGAGGTCCCCAAAACGCCTTATCTTCATCTTCCTCATCTTCCTCCTCATCTCCTCTGCCCCTTCTGGAAGGGTTTCAAGGCTCCTGAGCAGCTTTGACTACTTCTATCAAGTGTTGTCTCTCTGTTCTGTCTCACTGCCAGTGCATTTTTACCCTGGTTAAAACCCCTTGCCTGTTGAAAATCCTTAACAAAGGACGTTAAGCAGCGTTTTTAGGAATTCTGGGAACGCTGGCAAGCTGAAGGTGCTAGCAAGCCATCCTAAAGCTCATTTCATGTAGGTTTGAAGGCCTCAGTACCTCCAGGGGCAGGTTCCAGGCGATGTAGACGTGCCACTTGTAGTCGTCCATCCACACCTCGGCCACGCGCAGCGCGTTGCGCTTGGTGTAGAACCCGATGTTGTTGTTGTAGGGCTTCTTCTTGCGCTCGATGTGGGCCACCCTGGAGCAGGGCAGGACCTCCATGCTGCCCCCACACAGCCACACCTGCAACACAAGCCACAGAACCGTCAGCTCTGGGCAGGGCAGAGGGAAAGGGGGAGTTGGGCAGAGCATCCCAACGTCGAGCTGGGAAGGGGGAACCCACGGCCAGGTTTGCTCACTAAGGGGTATTTGTCCCCTGGCCACGGCAGGGGGGTGGAACTAGGTGAGCTCCAAGGTCCCTTCCAACCCAAACCACTCTATAATTTACAGGATCACAGAATACGCTGGAAGGGCCCCACGGGGATCATCGAGGATAAAAAGGGAGAAAAGGAATGCCAAAAGAAAAAGGATTAATTTTTTATAATGTATCATCACCCTCTCCTCCCACTTCCATTCTCTGATGGAATGGAGCAGGGCTGAGATGGTCAGGTCCATTCAAAAATCATATTTTAAGGAGATGGCACATTAATACCAAGACCTGGTAGATCATGAATAGCCTGATGAGGCTGCTTGGCCCTGATCCCCTGGGAAAAGTTTTCCAGGGTTCATGACAGAGGAAAGAAATCTACAGGTAGAGCAACAACATTCCTTTCCCTGTTTCAGCAGGATATGGACTCTCCTTTGATTTTTCCTTGAGGTTTCCAAGAGAATTTATTAGTTCAGGACGAAGCTCTGCTGGAATTTCCAGCAGGATCACAGAGTCAGGGAATGTGCTGAGCTGGGAGGGACCCCCAAGGATCGTGGAGTCCAACCCTCAGCCCTGCACAGGCCCAACCCCAAGAGTCCCCCCCT
>NW_020956803.1:44850-59832 GCF_003031625.1 Empidonax traillii
CTCCTGCAGCTCTGGCAGCCTTGGGGCTGTGCCCACTGCCCTGGGGAGCCTGTTCAGTGCCAACCACCCTCTGGGGGAAGAACCTTTGGCTGAGATCCACCCTGAGCCTGCCCTGACACAGCTCCAGCCATTCCCTGGGGGCTGTCCCTGCTCCCCACCAGTGCCAACCCCTGCCCAGAGCTGTGTCAGCTTTCGAGGGCTCAGGTTTGTATCCCACACACAGTGCAGGATCCAGTGCTGAGTCTACAGTGATGCTGCTCCCAAATAAAAAGGATTAAGCAACTGGAACAGCTCAAACAATTGCAAGATCTCCTCCTGCAGAGGGGATGAGTCAGTGCAACATATGGCAGGGACAGATTTCTCCCACTTGAACACATTTGTTCATTACTGTTCTTTCACGTGCTCCTTAAAATGAAATTAAATCACACTCTACGAGTTATCAGATCTTTTCAGATCTTCTTTTTCTCTCACAGAAGAGGGAATTTGCAGGAAGGCTTGCTGTACCTGGGTTCTTCCCTCCCTGTTCGCCACCACCATTTACCTTAAAGCCAGCTCTCCAGGACACCAGGAAACCATTCCAAACACATATGCCAAGCAGGCCCAGCAGTGCCAGCGTTCCCTATTTTGCAGCCTGCTCTGCATTAGCATTTTGCACAGTTATTACAACACCCAGTGTTTCTGGGATCTCTTCCAGCCTCACCACCTTTCCTCCCCATCTGTGGTTCCTAATTTTTACCGACCCTGCTCCATTGGCTCTTGCAGCAGCACGAGGAGGCTCCTGCCTGGATCAGCTGCCCTGAGGCACCTCTGAGGGGCAGTTTTAGCCCCCCCAGTGTGGGGCACGTGCGTGTCCCAAGCCCAGGTGACCCAAACAAGGACACCTTCCTTTGTACTCTCTCAGATTGCTGCAGGAGAGGAGCCCACAGCAAAAACGAGCCCCATTTTATTATTCTGTGCAGGAACATGAAGCAGAAAAATCCCGTCCTGCTCCTGCTCTGCTGTTTGACCTCTCAGAGGATTTTTAAACACAATTTCCCACCCTCAGAGCGAATTCAGAGCTGAGCTCTGAGAGGGGCATCATCCCTCCCATCCTCCCGCACCCCAGCTCTGCCCAGCCAAGCCCTCAAGGTCTGCTCCGAGATTTGCAACAAAGAGAACCAGAACTGACCAGAGCAGTTCTAAATAAAAATATATATATATAGTTATAAAGCTTTATTCCCAAGGCAAGAGACAGGAGCTGCCTGTGTTGCTTGCCTGCTCAGTTCTTTAGTTTCTCAGCCTCTTGGTGAAAGCAGAACATTTGAGTTCTGCCCTTGGGTGCTCCCAAAGGTGCTGGGTTCACCTACAACACTGACTAAACCTGCCAGTCCTGGGTCATCCCAGCACCACCTGTTTCAGCAGGTTTGGGGATTTGTTTGGGTTTATCCTCTTTTGAGGTCAGAAGAATTATTTCAAAACTGTAAAATTAATTATAATGTCATTTTCCAGCAGCCTGCCTCCAGTCCCACAGTCCCACCATTGTCCTTCTGTGCTTTAGGTAAGTAATTCATGTCAATTTTCTTAAATTTCTGGAATATCTGTGTAAGCTATCTGGAAATTCATATATTGGAGTAACCTGAGTGCCTGTGTACACATCCACAAGTCAGTTCCAGAGAGATCAATACAAATCAAATCCAAAAATTACACAAAGAAAGACCAAAGCTCTACCTGCTAAACAAAGCCCGAACTGTCAGCGTAAATTCCTTAAAAATTTCTGGGTTTATGAGGCATTTATAAACAGTTCTGCTGTTTTATCCCTGCACTAACCATGACTGAACCCCAGAGAAAGGCCCCAGAATTTGTTCTCTTGGTGCCAACGTGAGACAACCAGGAGGACTCAGTGGATCTCCATCCTCCCAACAAGGCTCACGTGCCCTGATGTCCCAACCTGCAGCTCCCAGACCCTGAGGGCAGGAGGTTCTTTGGGAACCCTCATTTATGTCCCAATTTGTCCCACAAAAGACCTTGAACACACAGATTATCTTCCTATTAAGGAACCCTATTGGATTTTTCCGCGTTCAAGGCAAATAAACCCTCAGTCCCTTCAGGTGCTCCATTTGCTGCAAAGAACAGCATCAACAGGACAATCAGCCCAGAGTTTTTCTAACTCCTTGAAGAATTATCTCCTATTAGATGGGTAATCAAGAAATTAGATAATCAAGAACAAGCACATCAAAAGTAATGAAAAAAAATTAGGTGTTGTCAAATTAATTCATGTTTAGCCTATTTAGCAAGGCAGGGTCTTTATATTGCATCCTACAAAGGATGAAATCACAGAATCATGGGATAGTTTGGGTTGGAAGGGACTTGAAAGATCATCTCATTCCACCCCTTGCCATGGGCAGGGACACCTTCCACCAGCCCAGGTTGCTCCAACCCGGCCTTGGACACTTCCAGGGCTGGGGCAGCCACAGCTTCTCTGGGCAACCTGTGCCAGGGCCTGCCCACCCTCCCAGCCAGGAATTCCTTCCCAATATCCCATCTAACCCTGCCCTCTTTCACTTTGAAGCCATTCCTCCTTGTCCTGTCACCCCATGTCCTTGTCCCAAGTCCCTCTCCATGGCTGGCCCCTCAAGGCACATTTAAGGCTCAAGACAGATGATGTAGCTCAGCAGGTTAAATATGATGAGCAAGTCCCAAGTTTCCCCCTTGTTTTCTGGCATTCAGATTGCCACATGACTGTTAACTTGCCATTCACTCACCCAGAAAGTGATGCCAAATTAAAAACAGAATCATTCCCCTCCAGTAAATGAGGGTGACTCAATAATGTCTCCATCGCTCCACACACAGGAGGGATCAAACCCATGGAAAGAGATTGGCATTTATAAATAACCTGTTAACACTGAATTCTAGTGGAGAAATCCCAGGGAAACAAACAGAAAACAAATCCATCACCCAGAGATCTTTGATGTGTTTTGCAGAAAGCTGCTGGGTGAGACACTTGCAATTATTTCCCAAGTAAAATGTCCTAAGAGTTCAACGTGGGAAAGGAACAATTTGTCTCCAGCAGTGAAATGTCCGAGTAAAAGCTGACACTGAACTGACAATCTACTTTCTAGAAGCTTCTGCAGATGTGAAAAGGAGCCTTGGGGGGACCTTTCTGCTCTCTGCAACTCCCTGAAAGGAGTTTTGGGACAGGGGGAGGTCGGGGAAGGAGGAACAGGACAAGAGGAAGCAGCCTCAAGCTGTGCCAGGGGAGGGTCAGGTTGGATAGTGGGGGAAATGTCTTCCCTTATGCTCCTGATCCTCCCAGCCCCACACCACCATCTCCTCTGCCATCACATCTCAGGCCCCCATTTGCAAAAGCAAAGTTGATTTTACAGTGCTCTGGGAGAGCTGGGGGTTTAGTTGGAGAAGAGAAGGATCCAGGGACACCTGAGAGCCCCTTGCAGGGCCTAAAGGGGCTCCAGGAGAGCTGGAGAGGGACTGGGGACAAGGCATGGAGGGACAGGACAAAGGGAATGGCTTCAAACTGAAAGAAAGCAGGTTTAGATTGGATATCAGAAGGGAATTCCTGGCTGGGAGGGTGGGCAGGCCCTGGCACAGGTTGGGCAGAGAAGCTGTGGCTGCCCCATCCCTGGGAGTGTCCAAGGCCAGGCTGGACGGGGCTTGGAGCAACCCGGGCTGGTGGAAGGTGTCCCTGCCCACGGCAGGGGGTGGGATGAGGTGATCCTTAAGAAGGATCTCAGGGAAGAAGGAGAAGGAGAAGGAGAAGGAGAAGGAGAAGGAGAAGGAGAAGGAGAAGGAGAAGGAGAAGGAGAAGGAGAAGGAGAAGGAGAAGGAGAAGGAGAAGGAGAAGGAGAAGGAGGAAAAGGGACAGTGGTTCCCTCTTGTCCTGCACATGGAACTCTATCTGGAGTGTGCTGTGACATCTGGATGAACACTGACAGCTCCCATTAAAGGATCCTGACTTTATTTGTTTATAACTTTGCCAAATTTTAACTATTCCAACTGAAATCCATCCCAGAGCAGCTCCAGCGTCCCGCAGATAATGCAAAGAGACAACATGTCTCATGGTGTCAAGATCTGTCTGCAAGGTAAACTTTTAATCTCTGAATGCAATTGTGACAGAAGGAAACGAGGGGGGAAAGCCCATTCCAAAATTCCATTGCACAAACTCCAGGCCTTTTCAGCTGATAACTTTGTTTCTAAGGTGATTAGCAAAGCCAGGCCTTAATTAGCCATAGATTTCCCATTTAACAGCTTTGCCTTATCTTCACCCCCTTCCCTTTTTTCCAAAATAACTTCCAAAGTTAAGGGGAAAACACAATTACTGAGGGCAGCTAAAATAATACAGAATGTGTCAGAACAAAGAGCTAAATAAGAAAATTGAGAAACAGCAAAAAAAAAAAAAAGGCAGAGAAATAATCATTTCTCCATGTGCTCCTTTGTGTAGCTCTGAGAGACGGCATCTCCCCAAATTATTCCTTTTGTCAGAACAAACAACATGCACAGATACATTCCCAGCCTCTCCATCCTTTCTGTTCCCACTTTGCTGGGTCCCATCCCATGTCCCCACAGGGGGATGTCCCCAGGGCCCAGGTTGTGCTGCTCCTCAAGATGCCAGAGCAGCAAAGGGGTCAGGACTGGGATGAAGAGGTCGCTTCCCCAAACCAAAAACTCAGCAATACCCCCAAAACCTGGTGCCTACTCAGCAGCAGGACTTTTATTTCCCTGTCACAAGGCTTGTGGTGGCGCACATATCCCCCAGCAGGCCTGTTAAATCCCAGTTCTGGTAAATAAACACCTCCACATCGTGGGCTGGGGGCTGTTTATGGGTGACAATCACGTTGCATAACCCTCAGACACAGCAGGCTGGCTGATACTTCACATTTTTATGTATATATTTATCTAGAGATAGAGGTTGTCTTGCTTTTTAGTGTGAGCAAGGCTTTACTTTGTTCTTGGCCAGGAGGTTTGTGTGTGACCAACAAAATCTTGGCCTCCACACAGATCCTGATGCAAAACTTTTTCACCTCTTTATGCATTTTAGCAAACAAAATAATTAATGTTCTTTGGTGCTGAAGTACATAGTTCTCTTTCATTAATCAGTATTCTATCCACTATTGGTTATTAATTTCACACTGTTAATGTTAATTAGTTCATATTTTTAGTCTTTTTCCTCTGTGAGGAAGTTTCCAGCACAAATTCTGAGTCTTTTTTGGTCTCTTCTTTAACTTTTTGTTTCTGCAAAATGTGCTTGTGGTCCATAAGTTCTGCATTCCAGATGTCCAACTGTCCATCTTTCCCTCCCAGGCTTTGTTCATTGAAGCAGATCAGAGTTAATTTATCAAAAATTAAAGCTCCTTTACTTTTCCCAAGTTATTTCCCCACAAAAGTACCTCATGACAACTTTGCTAAATTCTGGATAAGAGTAATTAAGAATAAGTAGTTTAAGAATAACACACTATTTATAATTAATAGATATTGGTTATGATTAATTAAAGCAATTAAAGTTGATTAAAACCATTAAGTAAAGGTATTAAAAAATTCTTTTGTTTCCAACAAGCTCAGGCAGGGGAATCATGTGCCATCCCCTTAAAATATGAATTTTGAATGGACCATACCCAAACCTGACCATCTCAGCCCACCCCCACTCCAGCAGAGGATGGAAGTGGGAGGAGAGGGCTATAATACATTTTAAAAAATTAATTTTCTCTCCTCTTTTTGGCGTCCCTTTTCTCACTTTTTATCCTTCTAGATGATACTTTGGACAGGTTCCTGCCTGTCTTGTGCCAGAGCAATCAGAGAAATGCCCAGATTGTCCAGTGGCCAAATGCCTCACCTTTGCTGCTGAGACGGCTGAATTAACTCCTTACAGAACGACTGCTTAAAAATGCCAAAGCAGGTGCACAACCCCAACCTGCAGCAACACCGGGTAATAAGCAATCTTCACCCTCTTAACTCAGCAAGGAATTTAACATTTGACGTTTTGCAGAGGCCAGAATAAAGCCAGACCCCCCCACCCCGTGCAGAGCAGGGCTTTCCCAAGCAGTGCCACCTCCACAGAGCAGAGTTTGCTCCAGCTGGAGGCTTTTCCAGTGAGAAATTCATGCCGTGCTTCCCCAACAAATGCAGCTCGGCCCCCTCTAAACAGCACAATGCACACAACAGGTGCTGATTTATCACCTGATAAGATAGGTGAGAATGGGCTTGTGGGGAGCTGGAGTTCAAAGCCTCTGATCCCAGAGCTCAGCGCGGGGAGGATTCCCGGGAATGGCAAGTGCCCACATCCTCCTGGCTTGGAAAAACAGCTGGAAAGCAGCCTTTTGCTTCCCGGTGCATGGGGATTGATGCTTTAATAGCTGCAAAATCAAACCCTGGCAGCAGACCTGCTGTGGCTCTGTCGGTTTAGTGCTCCCAAATTATTTTTTTTTAAAAAAAGAGGAACAGAATATTTTGAAATCCCGTCTCGAGAACACTTGGAGAGATGCTCTCACACCTGGGCTCCCAGTCTTTGCTGGAGTTGGAGCCCAAATCTGTCCCTCCCAGCTCCCAGCTGGTTGAGAGCACATCCCTGCCGAGCACAGAGCTCTCCAGTGCTTTGGAAACACCTTGGGCTGGATCTGGGTCTCTCCTAATAAGTTTAGAGCTGCAATTCCTCAGTGCTCCGATGTTATCAGGCTTGGCAGCACGACAAGGACCTGATTATGTTGTAATAGTATAATGCAAAGATTATTACAGACTCCTAAAAGACAAGTGCCTTCAAAACAGCATCAACAATCCCTGTTAAGCCCTCAGAAGGAGCAGAACCTGCTGGGCTTTAGACACTCCTGGTACAGAAATTACCTGCAGGATCTCACCCTGAACTGCTTGGAGGTTGCTCTTTTTTTTAATTACTCTGTTTCCAGTCATGTACCAAAAGCATCTTGATCTCATTTTCCTATTCCCATTTCTGTCAAAGCTGTAAAAATAAAGCAGCATAAAGAGCTCGACAGAATTTTGATCTATTTTTCATGCACAAAGAGCCTTCAGAGAGAATTATCTGTGGATGGTTCTTTGGGCTAACCCTGTTCCATGTAGGGAGTGGCAGGAGGAGGGGGGGACATGCCATGGATCATCTGAACCATCAGAGGCAGTTCTGAAGCAGAATTCTTTATGCAGAGACAGCTTGGTGAGTGATGGAGCAGCTCCTGAGCTGACAGGACCCAGCTCCACCAAGCTCCTTCCAGGCCTCTCACCTCCAGCACATCCCAGCTGCAGCTTTTGTGATCTTGGACACTTCCAGGGATGGGGCAGCCATAGCTTCTCTGACCAACCTGTGCCAGGGCCTCCCCACCACCACCACAGCCAAGAATTTCTTCCTGATATTCCATCTAACCCTGCCCTCTGGCAGTGGGAAGCCATTGCCCTTTGTCCTGTCCCTCCAGGCCCTTGCCAAAACTCCCTCTCCAGCTCTCCTGGAGCCTGTTGAAGTAGTGAAAGGCCACAGTTAGGTCACACAAAGCCTTCTTGTGTCCATGCTGAACAATCCCAACTCTCCCAGCCTTTCCTCCCAACAGAGCTGCTCCATCCTTCTGATCACCTCTGGACTCTCTCCAGCAGGTCCATGTCCCTTCTGGTCTGGGAATCCCAGAGTTGGACACATCCTGAATTTTATTGCTGCATTTTGGTTGGGTCAGACAGGAGGAGATGCTCAGAACTGATGGGCAGAAGAGTCAGAGGGAGCCACCTTTGGTCCTGTGACACTGAACCATCATCACCCTCTGTCACTGCAGGGGCACCACAGGCAGCTCAGCTGGGGGGTTGGAATTCAGAACCCCTTGTTCTAGAGGGGAACAAGGATCTGCCCATCTCCCTGAGGTCAGATCCTTATCTGTGGGCTGGTCATGCCCCTGTCCTTTCCCAGCCCCGTGTCTGCTGCCCATGAACTGAGTGTGTGTGAGCTCCAAACATCCACCAAGGTCCAAACATCCACCAAGGTCCAAACCAGATGGTTGGAGACCAGGGCAGCTCAGTCATGTTTTTGCCATTCACTCCACCATCTGCTTATTTTCTCTGGCACTGTTAAAATCCCCTCTTTCACAGTCTGAAATAATGAATACTCTGCGACTCAAAGCAAAGCTGGAAGCTGAAAACCTGAACCATCATCACAAACCCCACTGAAGATGGGCTGGCACAGAGCTCCACTAAGTGATGTCAACACTGCAGTGCCTGTGCAGGTGAAGTGTTGTGCAAAGGCTCTCTGAGATGAGTAACTGCTGCTCATCTCCTGGCAGGCACCATCAGCTCTTGAACGTCACTCCTTCAAGCCAGGCCAGCTCCAGAAACATTTCCCAGCAGGGCACAACAGCCTCTGAGATCCACCTCTGATTTGAAATGTGGGAGTCCTGTGTCTGGGGGCAGCATTGAGGGTGATCACTGTGCTGCAGCTGCTTGGTCTGTCCCTCAGACACTCCAAGATCACCCCATTGCCTCGGTGGCCCGTCCAGCTGGACTCCCTCTTTCATCTCCAGATGTTTCCAGAGCAATTGGCCAGGGCTTGTACTCGGCATGAGATGCTGGTTTAATGAAGACCACAGCATTTCCTTGGTGCAGATCTGCTTTGGGGGCTCTTTTTTTTGGATGCAGACACACTCTGGGTGAATGGCCAATCGACCTCGCTCCCAGCAGCCAGAAACTCAACCTCTCAAACAGCACACAAAAAGAACAGCCACGAGGACCAAGGCTGTGCAGTGAGCAGGGACAAGTTTGGAAGGGATGGAAGCAAAAATGTGCCTGATTTTTTCCCTCCTGTTCTGCACAGAACTGATTAAAACCAGAGCTGAGTCCTCTTTTCATTAACAACAGCATTAACACAACCAAATCTTGAGCAAAGCTTTGTTTGGGTGTTGATTCCTGCCCTCCCTGAGCCCAACAGCACAATTCCCACTGTCATCCCCAGAGCCAGGGTTTCAGATCCCTCTCTAAGCAGCAGCAGTTGCTTAACATAGAGAGGATTCCATGGATTTGATGAGGGAGGGGCTGGATATTCCTGCACACTGGGGTGTTGTGTCCTCCATGGTACAAAAACCTGGTGCTGGGGGCATGAAAATGCAAATGTATCTTGGTCAATTCATGCTCTCATGGAGCATTTATACTACTATAATATTATTTCTAATAATTAAATTTATAATTATTTACAATCACATTTATTATTTATAATTACATTTATTATTTATAATTATTATTGGATTATTTATCGTAATTAAAGCATCACAGGGGCCCTGAAGAAAATACTCCAGGTCTGCTGGCAAAGCAGCTTTGTGAGCCCTCCATAAATGTAAGTCAACCAAAGCCACTGAAGGCAGAACATATTTAGGATTTCACTGTGTAGGGTGACCCAACCCACTGGAACAAGAGCACCTTTGCTCACAGCTCCTTCAGGAGACCTGAGGTAACTGCAGAGCAGCAGCAAAGCCTTCCCCAGCAGAGCCACAGCCACCTCTGCAGCCACCAGCTGGGCCCAGCCCTGCTCGTGTGTCCCACCACTGTGGGAGGGAAGGGTTGGCTGAGCTGATCCTGGCAGAGCTGATCCAACTCTGGAGCTGCAAGTGAGCTACAACCCTCCAAAAGTCCCTTCCAGCCTGAATTATCCTACAATTCCAGACAGAGGTCATCATGAGGACACCACTGAGGTGGAGGAGGTGTGAAATCCTGTCCTGGTTCTTCCACTGAGCATCTTGACAGGTAATTTCTGTGCTATCTGCCTTTGTCCTCTAAACCCCTGTAGTCCAGCTGAGACACCATCACACGAGGAGAGAGGCTCTCACAACACCTGGATGGTTCCCACTGTGATGCCCTTTCAAGATGCTGGAACAGAAGGAATTTTTTCTTACTGCAAGACCTCTAGAAATATTTTAAATTTAAACGTCTACTACAGTGTTTTTTGAGCCCTGTGAGTTTTTCCAGTTGAGGAGAAGATCCTTCAGAAATTCTCCAAGTCTGCTCATCCTCCAGGAACTCTTAATTGTTTCCCTCTTCGCAGACACTGTGAAATTATTCCTGGACAGCTGGTGTCCACAGGGACCAGACTGAGAACCTGCTCTGAGGTGTTTTCCAGGTCCCTCAGAGCATGGAGGAGATGGGACCATCCATGTGTGACTCTGAGATGGCTCAGGGGACATATCTGGTCACAGAAGAGCACAAAAGGCCCTGAGTGTGTCCACCACAACAGGCTGGGGGACGAGGAAGACAAGGTTGGGAATCTTTTAAAGCTCAAGTCTCTCTTCCAGCTGATCACAGGCTTTCAGTGAAGTTCTGACAGAGCTGAAGCAGAAGAAGAGAGTTGAGCAACACAGGCACAGTGCCAAGTGTCCAGGGAGAGACCTTAAGGAATTCTGACAGGCAATAAAGGCTCTGTTTTCCTGAACAGTCACATCTCTGGAGTGAATTAAACTGGAAGTGTCGGTGTGGACTCTCATTTCCCAAAGAGCTGCAGGAGCTTCATCCAAAGGCTTTAGATCAGAGCAAAGCAAACCACCTCTGGACAGGTCATGGACTCGAGTATTGACTTATTTACAAAGTTTAGGAACTGGTATTATTTATTTTGTATGAAATGGGCAGCACAGGGACAGTGGTAAAAACACAGGAACACTTGCCTGCAGTTACCTGACAGACTACTGTTTGTTTATTTATTTGGTACATGTGTTACCACTCCTGTGCTTTCCCTCATCCTGTTCTGTGTAAAACTCACACTAAATATGCAATAAATGGTAAGAATTTCAGTTCCAAGTCCACAACTGCACAGTCCCCTCAGATCACCTAATATCCATTTGCTTCTATTGCCACACTATATCCCTTTCTAAAATCACTAATTAAGAATGGGAAAGCCTGTAGAACAACAATGCCCTGAGTCACTGCAAACCAACCCTGGCTAGCAGCACTACATCTCACTCAGCACAGCGTCATTTCAGGATTGCATTTTAATAACAGCAGCTCAGTCCTTATCTTCTTCCCTCACTCCTCCTGTCCTTGATCTCCCAATTAGGGATAAGTGCAGTGGAAGTGATACAAGCCCACAATGCAGATTCAGACTGTCACCCTAACAGTCATTACAGAGCCATAAATTAGCTCCTGTGGAATCCTTTTTGTTGATCAAAACAATCCCTGTTTTCTACACTCAGGACACACACACTCAGATTTTATCCCAGCACAAAGAACACAGCGACCATTCCCTGTGACTGAGAGACTCAAACCCCACCAAGAAGTAGAAAAATGGTGATTATCCTCTAATCAGACATTTCCAGGATGATCATTTGTACAGCTTATTACACATCCTGCTCAGGGCTCAGTGTCCTGTGGGAAAGCCATTTCCTCCATCCCTTCCCCTTCCAGCAGCTCCCAGCCTGGGGAGGGATAAGTGGAGCTGGCAGGGAAGGAGGCCAGGTGGGTTCCTCTCCCATCCCTCAGAGAGCAGAGAGCCCAGGGAAGAGCAAGGATTTCTTAATCAGGAATTCCACACCCAGAGAATTCAAGGCCAGGTTGGACCAGGCTCTGAGAAACCTGGTCTGATGTTCCTGCTCAGGGCAGGGGGGTGGAACAAGCCAAGCCCATTCTTAAGTTCGCTTCCAACCCAACCCATTCCATGATTCTGGGATTTTTCCATGCCAGCAGCTCCCTTCCCAGAGGACTGGTGGATGCAGCTGGGTTTCACTCCGCTCCTCAGCAGCTCCTCCCCATCATCTGTCACCAGAGAGCAGCTGAGATGTGGGCAGTGTGGCTTCACAGAAGAGGATGAAGAGTGAGAGCTTCCAGAGGAAGAAAATACAGGAGAAAAAGGGCAGTGAGGAGCCCCCGTGGTGTGGGTGCAGCTGGCACAGCACCTCTGGTACAGCACCACCACAGGGGGGTCCTGCTGTGCTTGGCCATGTCCTGGAGCAACTCAGCAGGACTTCCTAGGCTGTTGGTGATGTCAACACCCCAAAGCAACAAGTGCTTTGTTCTGGATGAGGACACAAAGCCAGCAAGAGCTCCTGGCAGCTCCCAGCAAGGAGAGGCTTCCACAGTCAGAACAGCCTGGATTGACCATCCTACCCTGTGGGGACGAAATGGCTTTGCCACATCCTCAAAAAGCAGCAAGTTTAAAGCTCCCCACGATGTCATCCACCCCTCTGGCCAAGTTCCTGGTGCACACCTGCTCAGATGTTCATCAGGTCAGGGCACCACAGCGGCTGAGACAGCCCTGGGCCACCCCTGATCTGTCCCCTCCCTCAGCTGGACCAACATGTTGGAAGTCACCTGTTACAACACAGTGGGAAGGACGAGGGACCTGCTGTGCAGGCCTTTCTGATGGACTTCGGTGAGGCATCACCGAAGGACAAGATCTGAAGGACAAGATCGAGTCCCAGAGGAGCCTCCTGCCTTGGTGGGACGGGTGGGTGCTCAGAACACTCCAGAAACTCTGCAGCTGGGGAAAGGCTGTGGGAAAAGCCATCCCTGTGAGGCAGCAGGAGGGCAGAGGCTGAAGGACATCCCCTGCCAGCAGTGAACAACGAGGCCAGACGGTTCCCTGTTAGTGTGGTCTGAGGGACTGGAAGAGGGGGGAGCTCCTGGTGTGACTGTCACTGAGCTCATCCATTCTGCCACATTTTCCACATTTTCCACCAGGAATATGAGGCATTTCCCAAAGCCATCTGGGTTCTTCCTCCAGAGGGTGGTTGGCACTGAACAGGCTGCCCAGGGCAGTGGGCACAGCCCCAAGGCTGCCAGAGCTCCAGGAAGCATTCCAAGACCATGGACTGAGTGTCATTTAGGACTCATCAGAATGCCTGTACCCCTGTGCTTGCATCACGTTCAAAACTCCCAATAAACAATAACAAAGCTGAAAGCTGTGAATGGAGCAAAACTTCAGATCTGGTGCAACAAAACATCCTCATCAAGTCCCCATTTTTCAACTTCAGCTTTTGGAAATCTGTCAGGTTTTCCTGAAACGCATTTCCAGGCGCAAACGCTGTAAATGGAGCATCACACCCTTACAGACAGGACTGTGCTGGATACCCAGCCCCGTTCTACACTCAGCCCTGTCTAAAGGAGAGATCCATCTTGCTTTGAGCCCTCTCCAAGCTTTCCTCCTGTCTCTCCAAGCACTCAGTCACTCACACGTCCTGAGCCGACTTTCATTAAATTGAGATTAAAAGGACTCTCTGCACAGACTGAATCATACAATGGAAAATGTCTCATTTCAGCTCTTGCCTCCAAATCCAAGCCCTGCCATTCAAGGGCAGCCCAGCACTAATAACCTTCCTGCTGAAGCAGCTACTTCTATTTTCTTCCTTTCAAAAGCCATGACAGAGGCTACAAAACCCAGAGCAGCAGCACAGGACGAGTTCTCAAGAACAGATTTACAGCCCACGAGGGCTTGGACCTGAGGGAGTTGTGCCAGGGGAGGGTTAGGCTGGATTTTAGGGATTTTAGGGATTTTAGGGAAAGGTTCTTCCCCCAGAGGGTGAGTGGGCACTGAACAGGCTGCCCAGGGCAGTGGGCACAGCCCCAAGGCTGCCAGAGCTCAGGGAGCATTCCAAGACCGTGGATGAGTCTCATTTAGAGCTCATCAGAATGTCTGTATCCCTGTCTTTGCACCGAGAGATCAACATTCCCAATAAATGACAATAAAAAATGAAAGCTGCGAATGGAACAAAATTTCTGATCTGGTGCAGTGAAGGTCCTCATCAAGTCTACATTTTTCAGCTTCAGTTTTTGGATATTTGTCAGGTTTTTCTGATAGGCATTTCCAAACCCAAATAGAAATAATGAGTTTTGGAAATGGGAATGTGTAAAGTGAACAAGGCAGAAGAAAAGAGACCACGAGTAGCTCTGAGTCCTCGGGTCACCCCAGTTTTATGAGTCACTCCTCATTCATTTGTTTAGATTTCAACACCAATCCTTATTAATCCCTAATTCATCTGCATCCCTAGGCTTGGTACCAGGAGAAAATATAAATATAGACATTTCCTGGGAAAACACAAAGCCAGAAGAGATGGAAACAAAGCAGAGATTCAAGATCCCCCTTTGTTTGTCCCAGGTTGATGCCCCCAAATTTATCTGCTGGACAAAGGGCCCATTGCTGGAGCCTCGGGGGCTGAGCAGGGGGGGCCTTGGATGCATCTCTCTGCTCCTCCAAGGTGATTCAGAAGGGCTGCTCCAACACTACTCATGGTTTTACAAGTCATACCAGCATGTTAAGATATTTTATTTCATTTATTTTATTTTATTTCATTTTATTTTTTCACCTGTGAGTCACCAGGCAGCTTTAAAGTCACTGCAGCCCTTAAAGCAATGAAAAGCCTTCAACCAAACTCCCTTTAAAATGAAGCCTGGGCCACGTTCTGGCTCCACTTCAAATTACACTTCTAAAGTGTGAGCCAAGTCCCTGAAGGAAAATGGGAATGCTCCCATCCACTCCAACAGCCTTTAAATCAGCCCTAAACATGGTCCCAACATGCCAAGCTCAGCAGGGCTTCACCTGGGAGGTGCCTCTGCCATCATCACCACCTCCCAGGGCTGGGGTTTCCAGCGGAAAACGCTGGCAAAACTCGTGTTTTAATTAAAAAGATGCATTCAGGTGCAGAAGGATCTGCTCCTGGGAGGCTCCGGGGCTGCAAAGCCCCTCTCAGCTCCGCCTCATTGATTTAATGGGAAGCTGCTCATTGCTGGCCCCTGCAGAGGTGAGCCCTGGGAGTTCCCAGTGATCCACACGGGGCTGCAGGCAGGGAGAAATCCTGCCTGGATGCTCCCACCTTCCTGACTGCCATGGGCAGCCCAGACAGGGCCAGGTTGCGGTTCTCCTCCTGCCTCCTTGTCTCAAGCTTTATCTCACAGCTTGGATTTTTTAACAAAGAGTTCTTTGCTGAAAGCCCCAGGATGGAGCAGCTGCAGCAGCAGAGCCTTGAGGGGAACCACACAAGGAGCTGCTGAGGGCACTTGGTGTGTTCAGCTGGAGCAGAGGAGACTGAGGGGAGACCT
>NW_020956803.1:59889-72207 GCF_003031625.1 Empidonax traillii
GCTCAGGGTGGATCTCAGCCAAAGGTTCTTCCCCCAGAGGGTGGTTGGCACTGAACAGGCTCCCCAGGGCAGTGGGCACAGCCCCAAGGCTGCCAGAGCTGCAGGAGGGTTTGGATGATCCTCTGGGGCACAGGGGGGGACTCTTGGGGCTGGGCCTGTGCAGGGCTGAGGGTTGGACTGATGATCCTTTGGGGTCCCTCCCAGCTCAGCACATTCTGGGATTTTCATCACTGCCTGACCCAGCTCAGAGCTGGTGATGCTGCCAAAGCCTCCAGCTGTGCTGGGAAAGGAAGGATCAGCTGTGGTGTCACCAAACCTGCCCCACAGCAGAGCAGCACGTTCCAGGGACACCGCGCAATGACAACCCTGTATCAGCGTCCCAGTGATAACAGGGCTTTGTATCTGCTCACAAAGCATTTAATAACTTACCTTGTTCTAATTTGCTCTCTTCTGTCTGTCATGGTTTGGGTGCTTTTAAATGTCTTTAGAGCTATTTAGAATTACTCATCCTTCTGCAGCATGAAATGAGAATCTGAGCTCCAACTGCTGGTACAGAGCTTGTCACTGCTGGTTTTCATCTCGCTATAATTACTCCTGGGACAGATGTCTTCACCAGAGACACATGACTCAGCCTTCCCTGAGAACCACACACTGTCCAGGTCTCCAACACCCTCCTGCCATAAGAAAATCTTGAGGAGAAAAAGCTTCTTTTTGCGCAGAGAAGCTGTGGCTGCCCCTGGATCCCTGGAAGTGTCCAAGGCCAGGTTGGAATAAACTGGGCTGGTGGAAGGTGTCCCTGCCCAGGGCAGGGGGTGTGACTGGATGATCTTTGAGGTCCCTTCCAACCCAAACCGCTGTGATTCCATGATTCTGTGATCTTCTTCCTATCAGTGGCTTTGCATCCCAGTCTGGATTACTCCTAAAATTGCCACAGTGACCTCTGGTGCAGGAGAGCTGGAGAGGGACTGGGGACAAGGGATGGAGGGACAAGACAAGGAGTGAGAGATTCCCACAAGAGGGCAGGGGTAGATAGGCTATTGGGAAGGAATCCTTCCCTGTGAGGGTGGGCAGGCCCTGGCACAGGTTGGGCAGAGAAGCTGTGACTACCCCTGGATCCCTGGAAGTGTCCAAGGCCAGGCTGGATGGGGCTTGGAGCAACCTGGGCTGGTGGAAGGTGTCAGGGTTGGAACAAGCTGAGCTTCAAGCTCCCTTTCAACCCAAAGCACTCCAGGATTCTATGAAGGTGTTTGGGCTAATCCAATTCCTAAACCCCAGCTTTGCCATGGGCTTTTTGCCAGCCAGGACTCCGAGCCCAGCCTGGGTCCAGCAAGAATGGGGCTGGCAGAGAAGGTCCAGCAGAAATCCCAGCAAGGAGGCACAGCCCCCAAACCCACCAAAGCAGCAGTGAACCCTTCCACCAGTGTCAGTGGCGAGGCAGCCTCAACCCAGCTGGCTCAAGCTCTCCTGAGCTCCACCCACGCAGGAGGGAGGCAGGATTTTACTCCAGCTCTGTTAAGGCCAGGCTTTACTGGGCCACTCACAAGCTGCAGAAAGCACAGCCTAAGCTGTGATGCTGCCAATGGCATCTTGTGCTGGTGGCAGAGGGAGCTGGGTCCAGTCCCAGAGCTGTAAAATCCCTTAAAATGAACTAATAGCAGCTGTTAAACAAATGTGTGGTTTAAAGGTAGCAATTAATTCCTGCATTGTCAGGGGTCCCAGCCCACACTCTCTGCAGATCCACAATTTAGGGGTGTTCAACTCCCTCCAAAAAGCAGCAACAATTACTCAGGACAATGAAATTGTAGTGGCTGTTTTTCTCCAGAGTGCTTCGCTTTGCCCAAACCCTATTGTTATATTTCATTTTCACACTGAGAGTGTTTCCCTTTTTTGCATTTTTCTAAATGAAAACCAAACCTCTAAGTTTTCACACACCAAAAAAGGACAAGAAAGCTGCAAACCATTCTTTTCCTGCTTTCTCCTTGCTGCTCCGAAAAGAAAGTACTTTAAACCAAAAGAGGGCAGGGTTAGACGGGATTTTGGGAAGGAATTCTTCCCTGGGGAAGTGGGAAGGCCCTGGAATGGATTTCTCAGAGAAGCTGTGGCTGTCCCATCCCTGGAAGTGTCCAAGGCCAGGTTGGAGCAACCTGGGCTGGTGGAAGGTGGAAGGGGGACACCCCTGCAGGGGGTGGGACTAGATGGGTTTTAATGTCCCTTCTGACCCAACCCATTCTGGGATTCTGTGAAAAGCTTTTGACAAGTCAAATACTTCTGTAACCAGTTCACAGGATATTTTTAATCTTTTTTTTTTTGAATTATTTTATTTTTGCAAGGATGGCACTGCTCCTCCAAGGCTGGAGGATCAGGATGCAGTGGGGACCCGGCAGCAGTTGGGAGGGGGTGGCTGGAGCCAACACTGCCACCTGTCCCCTCAGCACAGGACTCATGGACAGATCTGAAGTGCCACAGAGTCACACCCTGCTCCTTCCTGGCTGTGACAAGGGCCACAGCTGCCAGGACAGCTTAATCTGGTGCTGGGTTGAGGTTAACAGCCCAAACTGGGAGCGTTAACTCCGAAGCAGCCGCTGAGCCAACCAGCCCACGCGCACACGGTGTCCCCCCGGGGGCAGATCCTTCCCAAAATCCCAGACCAGCCCCTGCTATTCTTGTACTCCCAGCCTCTCATCCTATTTTTAGGTCTGCATTAAAGCAAAGCAGGAAGAAGACTCCAGCAGGGAGCACCTCGTGCCCTTCCATCACCGAGCCCATCACTACATCGCTGCACCCACAAGGAAGGAGAGGCACCTCCACCAAGAACTTCACCCACCAAGGCCAGGGGGAGGTGACTCAGCCCTCAGAAGGCACTGATGATCTCCAGAGATGGCCCAGATGTGGGGCCAGACACAGAAGGAGATTCCAGGGTAGGTGAGGTGGATGTCACATAGCTCATCCACATGTGGGATTGTTTAGGAAGAGCTTTTGTCAGGGTTGGCATCCCCACACTTGGGACTCTCTGGGGACCAGAGCACTCCTGTGCCTGCTTGAAGCAGCATATTTTGGGCCTAAGGCAATGCCTCTCCCCATCAACACAAAATTCCTATGAACCTCAGCAGACATTGGATAAGGACTAAAATATTTAGTCACCAGAAAGAAGCTCAAGCTGTTATTAGGTCTTTAATAAGCAGAATAAACAGATTCACCCAAGAAAAAAAAAAAGTAAAAAGCTTTTCTCCTTGCAGGCTGGACACAGCCACAGTGGGACTGGGGATGTGAGGGTGGGAGCATTGCTGGGATGCAGGTGGGAGCCCCCCAGCCTACATCCCCCACCTTCTCCCTGCCACCAGGGCACAGGGCTGCAAAAGCAGTGGTTTTGGAACAGGTTTTAAGCAAGGCTTGCTTGGGTCTGCTCACAAGAAAGTCCCTTTGTCCCTCCTGGTCTCCCTGCTGTTGATGGAGAGCAACAGGCCCAGTTAGAGGATGAACTGCACCCACAGGAGCTCCTCTCTTGCACTAATTTGATTAATGAAGACTAAATATTTAATTTCTACCCAACTCTGTGCAACAAATGCCACGGAAGAGGCTCTGCTTGTTGTAAGACCAAAGAACTGAGCTGCAAGTGGCAGCCCAAGGGCTGGTTTGCACCTGCTCTTAACTCCAGGAACAAACCCAGACCCTGCACAGCCACAGCCCCAAGGAGATCCCCACCGTCCCAGCCACTGCTGGCCAAAGGATTAGAGGTTTCTGAGCTCATCTGTTCAATAAAACCAAGGAAAATCCATAAACCAGCAGGAAACATGGAAAGAAAACAGCTTTGAGGACTCAGGTGGTGACTCACTGGAGGATCACAAGGACTGGTAGGAACTGGGCTGATCAGAGGATTAAAAGCCAGAATAATGAGCCCCAAATCCCACAGGCTGAGCTGTCAGTCCATGACTCACGTCCCCTGGGGGCTCCCCCCAAGCACCACCCCACTGATGGCCCTTGCTGGGGTTTGCACCTCTCAAAGACAAGTTCAGGGGCACTTCCTGAGGCTTTCCCATGCCAGGAGCCACCAAAGGGAAGGAGGAATCAAAATCCAGGGCTGGGCAGATCAGATCTGGCATTCTGTGCTCGACCTCGTGTGATTTCCCCCTGACTCCTAAATCTCCTGGCTTCAACCCACAGTGAAAAGGCACATCCAAAGGAAAGGCACGTTCTGCTGCTGCCACCATCTGCAAATCATTATTTCTCCTGTACAGAAAAAATAATTAAGTGCAAATGGCTACAAGAGGAGGAACAAATTCCTTAGCTCCTTCCAGCAGGAATTTTTACCAGCAGCAAAAAAAAGGAAGAGAAAAGACATGTGGGCAGCAAGTGTCCACTGCACTGGGGCACCTCCAGGGGAAAGGAGAACAAACACCTCCTGCACCTCACTGCAGGAGCACAGCCCACCTGACACCTTCTCAAGGCACTGACTGAATTAGAAGAGGAGAGATTTAGATGGGATACTGGGAAGGAATTCCTGGCTGGGAGGGTGGGCAGGCCCTGGCACAGGTTGCCCAGAGAAGCTGTGGCTGCCCCTGGATTCCTGGGAGTGTCCAAGGTCAGGTTGGACGGGGCTTGGAACAACCTGGGTTGGTGGAAGGTATCCCTGCCATGGCAGGGGGTGGGATGAGATGATCCTTAAGGTCTTTCCCAACCCAAACCATTGTGGGATTTCAGGATTGCCAGGCCTCTGACACACAGCTCATTCCCACCCCGGGTCCAGCCAGGCCTGGAAGGAGCCAGCACAAAACCATCTCCAGGGATGTCTGACCCCACCCACAGCTTATGGGCTGGGGGGACAGCTTGTGTCTTTGGCTCCACCTATCCTGGGAATGAGGAGGGGAATCTTGGCCCAAGGGAAGCAGCTGTTTGGTGACCACCTCTTGTGATCTTTTACACCAATTTTTTTTTTTCCTTCCCAACGTGACTCACGAGATTGGAACAACTGAGATTGTAAAATTAAAGAAGTCATCAGCTCCCCAGCACTGGAAACATAAAATCCCTTTTTCTCTCCAATTGCAATTAAAAAGGAGCAACAGCAGATAAGAGCTGAGCTGGCTGCTTCCCATCCCCACCTGATCTCCAGATAAACATTTCCTCAAACCCCTCAGAGCAGCTGCTCCTGGTCTGCAGCACAGCGGGCCCTGCAGATGAGGCTGTCTCCAGAGGAGGGATAAGAACAGAAAGGAAAAAAAAAAGGAGATAAGGAGGTGGGGAGAGTGCTAAAAAAGAGGCAAAACCCGACAAAGCTGTTGCTGAGAAGCAGCCCAGGAAGGGAGATGAAAGGCTCCAATTAACCCCCGTTGCTGGGTTTCAGCTGTACAGCCCCAGTTAACAGAGCTCCTGCTGGGAGTCACACGGGATGGAATCAGCAGCAAATTGGGGATTTGAAGATTAAATCTCAGCTCGTTTGCCACTCAGCACAGCCAGGCTGGGCTGAGCCTTTATTGTCACAGCTGGGTCCCACTGAGCTGGGCAGGGCTGGCTGGCTGTCCTGAGGGACCTTCTGGAATCCCAGAATGGGCTGGCTTGGAAGGGAACTTAAAGATCATCTCATTCCACCCCCCTGCCATGGGCAGGGACACCTTCCACTAGCCCAGGTTGCTCCAACCTGGCCTTGGACACTCCCAGGGCTGGGGCAGCCACAGCTTCTCTGGGCAAACTGTGCCAGGGCCTGCCCACCCTCCCAGGAAACAACTCCTTCCCAATATCCAATCTACATCTACTCTCTTTTGGTTTGAACCCTTTCCCTCTTGTCCTGTCTCTCCAGTTCCTGATGATCAATCCCTTTCCAGCTTCCTTGTAGCCCCTTCAGACCCTGGAAGGAGCTGTGAGGTCTCCACACAACCTTCTCTTCTCCAGGCTGGACAGCCCCAACTCCCTCAGCCTGTCTCCAGAGAGGAGCTGCTCCAGTCCTCTGATCAAACTTCAGTCAACCTGCAAGTTGCTGCTGAGCAGGGATGGACCCAGTTATGGGAGACAGAGTCCAAACTCTTGCAGTGCCAGGACAAACATCTCCCTCTGTCCCCCCTCCACTGAGCCCGACACCTCATCACAGAAGGCTGTTGGGTTGGTCACCTTCCATTTCCCCTTGTAAATCCATGTGGACTATTCCCAATTGCCTTTTTGTCTCCCCAGATGCTTGGAAATGGCTTTCAGGATTAGCTGCTCCATCACCTTCCCAGGGATGGAGTTGAGGCTGACTGGCCTTTAATTCTCTGGACCCTCTTTCTTGTCCTTGAAGGCGGGGGTGACATTTGTCCTCTTCCAGTCCTCAGGCACCTGTCCCAGTTGCCACAGAGACAACTGAGTGGCCTCTCAGTGCCATCAGGCAGCTCCCTCAGCATCCCTCAGGCCCCCTGGATTTGTTGATTTATTCCCCAACACAATCCTCCTCCAAGCCTTCTTTACTCCAGAGTCAACACAACTTCTCCGAGTCATCCTTGCTCCGGATTTGATCTCCGGCCTTGGGGACCTGGGACTCTTGAGGGCCAGTCTGACTGAGATGAAGGTGGCATTGAGGCCCTCACCCCTCAGCACCAGACCCACAGTTTGTCTTCCTCCACCACACAAGCCTCCTGCCACCTTTGTTTGGCTTCCTGCATGTTGCAGTGACCCATGGGCAGGTGATCCTTGAAAATCAACCCATCTACCAGGAAAATCAACCCATCCACCCAGGAAAATCAACCTATCCACCAGGAAAATCAACCCATCCACCCAGGAAGATCAACCTATCCACCAGGAAAATCAACCCACCCAACTGGACCTCCCTCTAATTTTTGTTCTTTGTTTCAAAGGAAGGTCAATATAAAGTAACTCACAGTATGGTCCAGTCTTCCTGGATCTCCTCCCTGAGCTGAGAAATCTCAGCAAGCTCTACCAAGGCTACCCTTGGATATCACACTGATAAAATAATATAGATTAAACATCACAGAGAGATGATTTGGGCTTTGTTTTTCTTGAGCATAAAAGTGCTAGAAGCAATTTTCCTCTCTTTTATCCAAACCTGAAACATATTATTGAGCTCTCTAGATTCCATTAAGACATCAAAGCTGTGTTCCATACCACAGTTCTTTCAAAAAAAAAAAAAAAATCCAAACTCCAAAGTCTGCTTTCAGTTCGAGCTGTCAAAATATTTTCCATCGGCAGTGCAGGTACACACTCACAACTGCCAGTCATTCCAGATGTCTTCCCTGGGAAGGACAACTTCACTTTCCTATTTTGCTAACTTTTTCAATTCATTTTGTGGCCACGCTTCTTCTTAATTTTCCGGGAGAGGCAAGTAAACAGGATGAGGTTTGCAGTTGGACACCCACGTAAGGCCTGTGAGAGATTGCACTGCTGCTCTGACAGGAGCAGCCACAACCACTTGGGTAAATGAACACACCAGTGGGGCTGGGCATTCTCAGCAGGTGTTAAAATCTTTGCTAGGTTCCCTCTGAGCCAAAAAAATCGGCTTTAATCAGGATTTGCAGTCCCCCAGAGCCTCTCCTGCTCTCACCAGCTGTGGAGCTGCCACGTTTCCCTCTGTCCCAGCGATCAGTGTGCTCTCGTTCCCTCTTCCCCTTCTTCCTGCCTGGTTCCACACGGGGCTCTCCCCTGCCATTCCATCCCCAAACATCATCACATGAACGGATTAAAGCAACTGGAAAGGTTTTTTATAAACCAGCTCAGTGTTCTCCACAGTGTTCTTCTATCTTTCAGTGAGGACTTTGAGAAAGACTTGGACAACTCCTGACCAATTCCACCTCTTTGACAGCTTTTGTATGGAAAAAAACCTTGTTGAATTGTGGCAAGAAGCATTTGGATGATCCTCTGGGGCACAGGGTGGGACTCTTGGGGATGGACCTGTGCAGGGCTGAGGTTGATTGATGATCCTTGGGGGTCCATCCCAACTCAGCAGATTCTGGGATTCTGTGGCTCTGTGATCTTGGCCTCTTGGAATCCAACCAGGCAACCCAAGCCCAGCTCACTTAGAGGAAGTTTTAGGATTACTAAAGGTTCTTAACAGAGGAGCTGTTCACATCAGACCTTAAAGTTCATCTCATTCCAACCCCCCTGACACAGGCAGGGACACCTTCCACTTGAAACTGGAAGGTGGGTGACTGGGGACAGGAATTTCGGGGCTCAGAGCTGGCAGCTGTGGTGTCACCTTGAAGACAAGCATTTCCTCTTGCTCTCAAAGGTGCCCTGGGGTAGCTGAGAGTCATTTGTTCTTGGACAGGTCCCCCTGCCTTCCCACCCTCTGGATTTGCTGCTGTGCCAAGGGCCCAGCGGGATCCAGAATGCTCAGCTGCCCAGTCCCCAGCACTGCACTGTGCTCCTCAAACAAAAACAACTCTCCTGTGCCTCCTTTACAAACTGAGCTGCTTAATTGGTCCAGGGTGAGTTAATGCACCTGTTAACTGGAAGCTCATGAATGAGCACCCTGGTGCTCCCAGGGCTGCTGTGCAGGAGGACTCCAGCACCCTGCAAATTACAGTCACTGAGAAAATCTTCACATTTTGGCCTTCATGGGTTTCATTTTTTATCTTGCTCCTTGCCTGCAAAGGCTTCCCAGCTGATGGCAGCTCGAACAGCAGCTCAGGCTTGTTTTGTCTCTTTTAAAACTGGTCTTGCTCAAAAAAATGAGTAGAGATGGCACTTTAGAACGTGGTTCACAGAATCCCAGGATGTGCTGACCTGGGAGGGACCCCCAAGGATCATCCAGTCCAACCCTCAGCCCTGCACAGGCCCAGCCCCAAGAGTCCCCCCCTGTGCCCCAGAGGATCATCCAAACCCTCCTGCAGCTCTGGCAGCCTTGGGGCTGTGCCCACTGCCCTGGGGAACCTGTTCAGTGCCAACCACCCTCTGGGGGAAGAACCTTTGGCTGAGATCCACCCTGAGCCTGCCCTGACACAGCTCCAGCCATTCCCTCAGGTTCTGTCACTCAGTGGTTGAAGGTTGATCTTGCAGGGCTTTTCCAGCCTTACTGATTCCATGACTGCATGATTTCCTTTAGTATCAGTCTGATAACAGCATGAATATTTACAAGTAGATGACAAACAGGCCAAAATACACCCACATCAGAGGGCTCCCAGCACTGCACAGGCTGTGATGGGCCATGGTGGCTTTTGGTGCAGCCCTGGCTGCTGAGCACTCAAAAAAATCCTCATTCTCAACTTACCTCAAAGCTCAGCCTCAGCAAAATACATCCAAGGTCCTTGTGAATTATTTGCTGCTCATTTACCTTATAAACTCACCATGTTTATTGTGCAGGCCCTGCCAGCCCCTCGGAAGGGACTGTCCCAGGCTGTCACTGGCAGGACACGGCACCGGTCAGCCCAAGGTCTCACCAGCATGCCCTTGATGGCCCTTTGCTGCTGCAGGTGCCACCAAAGGCTGAAGGGAAGGTATTTTTCAGGAAGGCTTGATTTGCAGAGTGAAAGGAGGATGAAGTTTTTGGCAGGAGGAGCAGCTTCAACCTTGGCAAGAGCACAACCACCACCCAGCGTGGCCTCCAGCCAGGATGGAGGGGTGGGGAGCTCAGCAGATCCTCCACACTGAACAGCATCTGGAACGCTAATGAGCCTGTCACAATTCCATGGTGTTACAACAACCTTGCAGAGCATCACAGTGATCCTTGGGGGTCCCTTCCAGGTCAGGTTATTCCATGATTCCATGATCGTGCCACAGGAAGCAACACGTGCTCTTTATTCTTGCAATTAGTGGCAACTAATTGGGAGCTGGATTTGCTGGGCTCCGTGTCCAAATATATTCTCAGCTGCATGAAAAAGGGCACAGCAAGAGGCTTCGTATTCCCACTTTGAAGCTGGGGAACCAAAGTACAAAATAGTTGCTTGAAATTACGGAAGGAGCCTGAAAACATCTGGAGACTGAGCCAAAATGCAAGTGCAGGTTTTGTGCAGAGGACTGACCTTTCCAGTGCACTGGAAGTAGGGAAAATCTTACAATTGCTGCAGAAAATAAGTGTAGATGGAAGAAATTTAGGGAAAAAAAAAAAAAAGGAAACAAATCTTGCTTTTTGTTTATTTATAGCCCTAATCTGTGCTGCAGGAGACTGTGTGCCTGCTCACACCCAGGAGACTGGAAAGAACCACTGCCAGATGGGCAAATTCCCTACAAAAGCCTCATAAGGGACGTGGAAATGGATCTTTTATCCTGATCAGGAGGCTCAAACTGACAACATTCACTTTGCAGAAAAGTCATTTTTCAGCTCTGAGCCCTGCTTTGCAGCAAAGATGGGAAAATTCATGATGTCCCTGGAATGAAATGCAAGCCCAGAGCTGGGCAGGATGTTAAACTGTCCAGAATACCATCAGGCAGGAAAAAAGGCTGGACTTTCAATTTACCCTCTGAATTTATTACAGCTGTGAACAGGAGGGAAACAGAGGAACAATAAGTTATGCTGGGTCAGGTTTTTTTCGCATCAGACTCCCAAATTTCAGCATTTTTAGCTGGTGTAAGGCCTGTTCCATGGAATCATCTTTGAGCAATGCAGAGTTTTCACAGAATTCTGGAATCTCAGAATGTGCTGAGCTGGGAGGGACCCCCAAGGATCATCCAGTCCAACCCTCAGCCCTGCACAGGCCCAGCCCCAAGAGTCACCCCCTGTGCCTCAGAGGATCAAAAGTTGGCTTTTATGACTTTCATGACCGTGTGAAAGTCATGAATACAAACCTGTTAAACCCAAGGCAGTTCAGTTTGAAATTAAACTCTGAAGCGTCCACTGTTTTTCATGCTCGTACTTAAAACATGTAAAACCTGTTAGCACGTGGATTTCATTCAAATAGAGATCTATAAATGGTTATTTCCAGAAAATTCCAGCTCAGACAATAGCTCCCTCTCCCCACTGCTGCAGGAATCATCCCAAGTCCTTGGAGATCCCAACGTCTCAGATATGTCCAGCCATCTCTATCAGACATGGGGTACATGGATTTCACAGCCTCTTGGCTCCTGCCACGCTCCACAGGGATTCCTGCACAATCCTTCTGTGCCTTCATCAGAGCAAGGAATGATTTAGTCTTGTCTGTTGGCCAATTTGCAGGGCAAGTTCTACTTGGAAGAGCTGCACTAGAGACTGATGAAACCTGTGCCAACAACACCCCTTCCTGAACAGCCACCCCAGGATTTTCCTGAAGCAATGAGGAGTTCTCAAGATGTTGAGGGCACCCTTGGAAGGCAATGCCAAATGCTGAAGGTGACAAAACCATGGCCAAGCCTTTAACAGTTTGTAAAGGAGCCACACTAACAGGTCTAAGCAGAAATCATGGAATGGAACACACTCCAACACATCTCCTCCCTGACAGCCTGAAAACAGAGATAATAAAGGATGTTTAACTCAGATGTGATTTCATCCAACATGACAAAACCCTTAAGTCATGTTGGCTTGAGGGAGACAAGGTCAGTCTGAGGCCAAAGCTCTGACCTAGTTTTGATTTACTCTTTCTAAGGAACAAAATCTGAGCCCCGTGGGCTCAGCCCTGCTCTGTGATTTGCTCTGCAAGAGGCAGGAGGAAGAAGAGGGAGAATGAAGCACTTTGCCTTTGCTCCTCTGAACAAAAGGCAGGTCAGGAAACCACAGGAGCAGCAGCATGGCCGAAACGAGCAAAACTGGGTAGGTCATGGCAAGAGCATCCACAGGCAGAGCCATCAACCCCACCAGGGGGGTGGCTGCCCCATCCCTGGGAGTGTTCCAGGCCAGGTTGGGCAGGGCTTGGAGCAATCTGGGCTGGTAGAAGGTGCTCCTGCCCATGGCAGGGGTGGGACTGGGTGGTCTTTAAGGTGACTTCCAACCCAAACCGCTCTAGGGGTCTGTGATCACAAAACAGTGAAGCAGCAAATCCAACCTCACACTTGCAGCCCCACCTGAGGTGCCCAGGTCACAGACAGAGCTGGTTTTAAGGACACTGGACAACTGGGACTCGAATCACCAAAATCTGGGTGATCTACACCCCCACTTCCAGCTCACCAGCACCCTCCTGCCATTTCAGGGATGATCACAGAATCACACCATCCTTTAGGTTGGGAAAGCCCTCCCAACCCATCAAGTCACCCCTGTGCCCCATTCCCACCCTGTCCCCCAGCCCAGAGCACTGAGAGCCACCTCCAGTCCTTCCTTGGACACCTCCAGGGGTGGGGACTCCAAACCTCCCTGGGCAGCCCCTGCCAGTGCCTGACCACCCTTTCCAGGCAGAAATTCCTCCTGATGTCCCACCTGCCCCTCCCCTGGCACAGCTGGAGGCCGTTCCCTCTCCTCCTGTCCCTGTTCCCTGGGAGCAGAGCCCGACCCCCCCC
>NW_020956803.1:73849-87798 GCF_003031625.1 Empidonax traillii
ATGCCAAATCCATCATTTACAGCACTATAAAACCAGCAGGTTGGCTGCATCTTCTCTTCCACAGCACTTTGCACCCACCTGAGAGCCCACAATTCAGGCCAGACCTTTTCTCTGTCCCTGACCACTCTCTCCACGAGCTCAGCTGGTCAATAGGATGTGCCTCCTTTCCTGGCAAAAACAAGCCCAAGAGTCAACGGGAGTTCAGATCCATAACAACAAAATGATGGAAAAAATCGGAATAGAAAGAGCCAGAAAGCTTCTTTTCTTGGCTGCTGTCTGGGAAGAAATAAATGCTGTTGGCCAGCTCAGCATCACAAGTCAATATTTTCCTGTACTAGTTGAAACTTCATAAAGACAATGAGAGCAATTGCACTGCACAAACGTTTCAGCTCTTTTTTTGGATTCTTTTACACGAGGAAAAATAGAAAAAAAAAATCGTTTCAACAAAAGTTTGAAAGGAAAACTAAGTTGGAAAATCCAGGAACTCACAGGCAGTTAATGACACCTTTTGTTGGTGCTGGGCAAGGTGCCTGGAATGCCTAAAAGTCCTTTTCTTTTCCCTGATCAAGTAGGCAGCCATTCAAGTGCCCCAAAAGCCCAACCCCAGGGGTTGGGAAGTGATTAATCCTGCACCAGCTGACCTGCTGCCATCCTTAATGTGTTTCTCCAGATAAAATTAGAAAACACTTCATTCTCCCTTTAATTTGTGGGATATTCACCTGCATTTGCAACACTTATTAGAGGAACTCAGCTAAAAAGTGAACATGAAATTGGGTTTCATTTCCCACACCGTGTATAATGTTCTAATTAATTCTCTAACTGCTTATAGCTCTTAGCACAGTGCCAAGCTGAGGCTTGCAAGGATATCAGGAATTTCAGGAAGGCTATTCCTGCAAGAGCATTTTGGCAGAGAAGTGTTTTTCCAGGCCCCTGGTTTTGACTGGAATCTGGGGGCGGGGGGTGTTGTCCAGGCTGGCTGAGGGAGAAGCCAGTCCCACCAAAGCAAAGGAAAGTGGAAGAGGCTCTCCCAGCTCTCCATTTGTGGCTTTTCCAGAAGCAGTGAGAACACAGACACTGAGGGACACCTCCAGCATCAACCACCACGCCAGGAACTCCTCACCCAGCTGGATCCAAATAATCCATATCCCTGTGGGTGTTTGGGGGCTGTTGCACAGAACGGGGGTGTTTGATTAGACTTAGAGCTGCTGGGAATGGTTTGACACCTGGAAGGGAAGGGACACAGCCTGTGGAGGCAGGTGGAGCCAGCCCCACCTCCACTGCTGATGTGGAACAGGGAAGGAGCACCAAGAAATCCCCAGGTCCCCTGAGCTGTGGAATTACCCCACGAGAGTTTAGGGCAACACAAAACCCCTGTCCAACATTTTCTTTGGAGGCAAGTAATCTATTATGGGCACAGTTTTCCATCAGCTGCTTGAAACCAATGAAAACATTCCCACAAGGAGAAAGTTTCAGTGCTCTCTTCCAAGGAGTTCTGCAGCCAACTCGATGTAACACGCAGAACTCACACCACAAGGGCCCTGCCTCCAGCCAGCACAGGCTGTGCCTTCCTTCTTCTTCAATGGGGAAAGAAAAAGCTTAATTTTCTAAATATGGTTTCCATTTCACAGTCAGGAAAATAATATTCCACATGGCCTCTCTCCTCAGTGAAAGTATTTCATGTAATTCCTGCAGCAGCTGGTTTTATTTCAGGAATTTTCTGTCCGGCTTTGCCAAGCAACTGTCACAATGGAGACATGGGATGTGGAGTAAAATGGGGAAAAGTATTTACAGAGTGTTTATTCTGACTTCTGGAAAGGTTCAGGAAGGTCCAAACTATTTTTCTGGACGGGGAATGTGGCTTTTGCTGCCAGTGGTTTCCCCCTGAATTCAGCCCAGAGACAGAAATACCTCGAAAAACGAAGCGCTTTATATTCACTTCTTTATTGAGCCTTAAATAATTCTGCATTTCTATGCATGACACAATCCATATTTGAACAAGGGAAGTGGGAAAGCACATGAAATCCAGTGATTTGTAACTGAAGACTGAGAAAAAGCAGATATTTTATGTGAGGTTTGAGTTTTTTACTGTGAAAGCAGCAGGGGGGGAAATGCAAATGAATTTATAAGCATGATCTTTCCTTAAATCCTTTCCAGAGAATCGGAGAATGATCAGGTTTGGAAAAAAGTGTTGATAAGCAGCTTTCCAGCATGGAAAGAATATTTTTTGTGATAATGTTGGCCAGTGGCAGAATGGCTGTTTGGGGCACTTGGCTCTACTAGGACAGGAAATTCCTTCTAGCAGGATCTGCTCAGAAAGCTCCATCCAAGCCTGCAACACCCTGAAGCTCTCTGCCACTTTTCCTCCAAATTCCTGGGATAATCCAAACAGGATTTGGTTACCAATTATGAGGTTTTCCCTGATTTTTCAGATCATAAGCATCTCCAGAACAGCAGACAGGTGGAGAAGAGGATGGAGAAGAGGATGCTGATTGCAGAACCACAACAGCATTTGGGTGGGAAAAGACCTCTGAGATCACAAAGTCCAACGGGTCCCCCAGCACTGCCAAGGCCACCATGGTACAGAATCCCAGAATATCTGAGCTGGGAGGGACCCCCGAGGATCCTGGAGCCCAACCTTCAGCCCTGCACAGCCCCAGCCCCAAGAGTCCCCCCCTGTGCCCCAGAGGATCATCCAAACCCTCCTGCAGCTCTGGCAGCCTTGGGGCTGTGCCCACTGCCCTGGGGAGCCTGTTCAGTGCCAACCACCCTCTGGGGGAAGAACCTTTGGCTGAGATCCACCCTGAGCCTGCCCTGACACAGCTCCAGCCATTCCCTCAGTCCTGTCCCTGCTCCCCCCAGAGCAGAGCTCAGTCCTGCCCCTCCTCTGCCCCTGCCCAGGCAGTTGGAACTGCAGGGAGCTCTCCCCTCAGTCTCCTCTGCTCCAGCTGAACACACCAAGTGCCCTCAGTGTCCTCACACGCCTTCAAATCCAGGCCCTTCCCCATCCTCGTGGCCTCCTTTGGATGCTCCCCAAGTGCCACATCCACGTGGCTTTTAAATCCCTTCAGGGATGGAGACTCCACCACCTCCCTGGGCAGCCCCTGCCAGTGCCTGACCACCCTTTCCATGAGAAATTCCTCCTGATGTCCCACCTGCCCCTCCCCTGGCACAGCTGGAGGCCGTTCCCTCTCCTCCTGTCCCTGTTCCCTGGGAGCAGAGCCCGACCCCCCCCGGCTCCCCCCTCCTGTCAGGGATTGCAGAGCCAGAAGGTCCCCCCTGAGCCTCCTTTTCTCCAGGCTGAGCCCCCCCAGCTCCCTCAGCTGCTCCTGCTGCTCCAGCCCCTTCCCAGCTCCCTTCCCCCCCAGGATCTGAGGTGTTGCCTCACCTGGCACTGCCCTGGTCCTGCTGCAACCCACCCTCCAAAAAATGCCCCTCTTCCAGGAGTTTCCTTTAGCTTTCTAATTTCCTGGAGTGCTAATTCCCAGCATTAATAACCACTGGCTGCAGCTCTGCCTGGGCAGCATTTCCCACTTCATTCCACGTGTGTCAGAACCCACTCACCGGGGCAAAGCATCGCATCTGCTGCCCTACATCGAGCAGAGCCTGCCTGCAGCAGCTCTGGGGGCTTACTCCTGGTTTATTGTAAATACAGAGCTTTAAACACAGCCACTTTTGATCTCAAATCAGAGGGAGAATAATAAAATAATCCACTAAAGATGGGAGCTCGGGAAGACGTGGTGACTAAAAGCAGCCTTTGTTGGGAGGCTCAGCTGGCTCTGAACCAGAGAGCTCTGACTGGAGAAGGAGAAAGCAGTTAATTTGTTCTGCTACTAAAACACAGATTAAAGTACAAGGCTAAAGCACAGTAAATAACACCGTGTTCCTTATCAAAGCCAATCGAAGGGTTGTAGAAAACAAACAGAAACATTTTATAATTCAAGTGGAAAAGGGAAGGAGGTTGAATTTGCACTGACAGAGCCAGGCACGGGGTTTTTCAAAGGATTTTCCTCTCCAGGAGAGGAGCAGCACCAACCTGCCTTCCATTCAGGACACACTTGGCGTGCTGGCAAGTAATCCATCACTTCAAGCTCCTTTTTTTTTTTTTTTTTTCCTTCCAGTAATTATTTAGAGTTCACAGTGTATTAATTTAATGGTAGATCTCATCTACATCTCAGGCTAAAAACTCACATTCACTCAGAAATCAGCCTCACGCTTCCTAAGCAGCCCCTTCCCTGGGTGCTGGCACTTGCCTGGCTCTGGGAGAGCTGAGAAGGACAAGGGGATGCTATTTGTGGGCTCCTCTTCAGTGAGTGGCCAGTTCCAGCAGCTCCTGTGGGGCAGTTTATCCAGTTCAGACAATGATATATCCCCCAAGGAAAGAGCTGGAAGAAGGCAGGGTTGGATGGGATATTGGGAAGGAATTGCTCCCTGGGAGGGTGGCACAGGTTGCCCAAGAAGCTGTGGCTGCCCCAGCCCTGGAAGTTTCCAAGGTCAGGTTGGAGCACCCTGGGCTGGTGGAAGGTGTCCCTGCCCATGGCAGGGGGGTGGGACTGGTAGGATTTTAAGGTCCCTTCCAACCCAACCCACTCTGGGATTCTCTGATAACAACACAGCTGATGTCACAAGGTGACAGAAACAAGAGAGCCATCTGGGGATACAGCCAGGGGTCTCTCAGCATTTGTGAATCCCCCACATCCCTTTCCCAAAGGATGGTTCCCTAACAAATGACCCCCCTTCTCTCCCAGACTGCTGCAAACCCAAACCTGCCACTTTGCTTTTCATTTGAATCACAGGAGACACTTCAGGAGGTAACAAATTGAAGGGATTCTTGCCCTATGTATTTTCCCAACAATAATTTGCTTTGCTTTATGCAAAATCTGTCATGAATATGTATTCCACCAGCAGCAGACATAAATCAGGGCTCAGGGTGAATACACAGCATGCAGCTCCTCAATTAGAAACCTGCCTTCCCTGGAGGTTTGAGCAGACTTTGCACAAAAACACGGGGAGCCACCTTGTCCTCGGCAGCAGGAGTTTCAGGAATGCAGAGCCCCAGGCTCCTCACGCTCCAGGAACATTCCCCACTGCCAGCTTTGCTGGGCTTGCCTCCCAGAGCTGCGTTAGGATGTGCAGGATTTGCTGGACTGCCCAGTCCCAGCCTTTCCCAGGTCACAGAGTTGTCATCTGGGATGCTCATCCTCAGCTAAAAGCACCTATTTGGGGATGGAATTTGGAGATGCTCTCACAGGGACCTTCAGACTGTCCCAGGCTGGAGTAATTCCAGGGAGGGAGATGATTTTTCATGGCATTTTGAAATGCAATTTTCATGCATGTGGCATGTTTTGGACCAGATAGAAATGGTGCCCCATGGCTCAGGTACAGGCCAAGGTCACACCAGGAGGGTTTGGCACTGGCAGTATGGACATCAACCCACCCCAGCAAAGCTTCTCTGGCCCAGACTGAGTCAATCCCTGCCTGGAGACTGAGCCAGGCTGCCCCAGCCTCACTCACAGCTCCTGGAGATGAAATCTCTGACTGACACGTGGTTCTCCCCCTGAGGTAACCCCCCTGCCTGGAGCTGGGGGCTCACTGGGGCTGTCGAAATAACTAGAATTGCATCTTCCCCTGCTGTAAGAAAACCTGACCAGACTGGGATTCTGAGCACAGCAGGAGGACAGAGGAGCCTCAGGGTGGGAATGGGAGAGCAGGGGAACCCCAGGAGGGAATGGGAGAGCAGGGGAACCCCAGGATGGGAATGGGAGAGCAGGGGAACCCCAGGATGGGAATGGGAGAGCAGGGGAACCCCAGGAAGGAATGGGAGAGAAGGAGAGCCCCAGGATGGGAATGGGAATGGGAAAGCAGGAGGAGAGGGGAACCTCAGGAGGGAATAGGAGAGCAGAAGGGAAGGGAGCTCTGGGATGGCACTGGGAGAGCAGGAGGGAATGGGGTGCCTGTGATCACCCTCACTGTGCTGCAGTGCCATGGGTGACAGCAGAACGTGCATTAATCCCCTCACAAAGCCACACAGGCAGCCTGAAGATCCTCACTGGCTTCTGGTCACTTCCAGAGGCACCAAGAGCGAGTGTTCCACTGACAGGGAGAGTCTGGAGAGGAGGAGTTGGGGACAAACCAGCCCCACCACCAGCCCAGATCCTGGGAAACACAAAGCTGGTTGAGCAGACCCCAGTCTGACCTCATGGACACCAGCAGGCACTGGAGACTTCAGCAGGTGCCAAACCTGAGCTAAATCCCTCATTGTATCCAGCTCACAGGCTTGGAAAGGCCTCCCCCATGGAAAGAGGGACTGAAGAGCAGTTATTGCAATCACAGCATCAGTCCCACGGTCCAGAGGAAGGTTCAGTTCCACTGGGAATGCTGGATTGTCTCAGATACCATCCTTCAAAGCAGCAGCAGTTACCCAAACACAAAACAGATGACACACTCACAGAAAATTCATTTTCAAACACTCTAATAAACCACCCCAGAGAAGGGGATTATTTCCTGTGTCAGGAGTGGGCAGGAACACACACGTCCCAAAAACCTGGAGAGCAGAGCAAGGCTGATGTCACAGCACCCAACTGACTGCAAACATTGAGACAACCACCAGCAGAGGGGCAGGACAAGTCTCAGGAGGATGAGCTGGATCCCAAAGGGCAAGCACGTGCCTGCCTGCACCTCATTCTGCTGGAGGCACCTGGGAAGGAGAACACTGGATGCAGGGCCCTGCCCTGGAAGTGACGCTTCTAAACGTGTTCTTGATGCTCCCAAGGTTTCTCCCACGATGTGATGTTGGTGTTTCCATGCTCAGGAACTCACCCTGCCCGTGCTTGCTTTTTCATCAGCACCTATTTCATCATCCAGCAGGGTCTCAGCAATAACCTTGGGTTTTCTGGTTCCTTAAATCCTCTGCTCTGGGGACATGCCAGCAATAACAATAAAGATCCCAGAGCTCTAGACATCACAGATATCCACATCCCATTTCAGGAGAATATTTCTACCTACTCAGGAAAATGCCAGAAGAAAACTACCTTTTTTTATACCTGCCAAACTCCTAAATCCAGGTGGCTTTACTCTGTTTCATGTTTTTAAGATTTCCCCTTAACGAACACCCAGGACTCACCACTTTCTGCCTGCAGGGAATTCGTTCTGGATCACTTCAAAAAGCAGGAGAGCAGAAAAATGGGCATTTTCTAGTAAGTTTAGTTATTACCTGCTGCCCTGCACACGGGGGAATATGTTAGTTCACCTTTTGAAGATATAATCATGTAACTTCCAGGCCATCTCCAGAATTTAAACAGTCATTCTTACATGCAACGTGCAAGGCAAGACGTGCTGAAATAGGTTTTTTATTTGGATGTGCTCAGGAGGAACCTTTGCTGGCTGTGAACAGCATTTCACAGGAACTCAGACCCAAGAGAAAACGTAGATAATGACAGTCTGGGAATGAGACTTTACAGGCAGGGTGTCCCTGTGATCCCGAAATCTCACTGGGAGCACCAGAACTGCTGATGGATCCCAGAATATCCTGAGCTGGAAGGGACCCACAAGGATCATCCAATGCAGCTCCTGGTGCTGTAAGGACACCCCAAGAATCAGGTCCAGCACTGGGTGGGCATTGAAAAGTCAAACTTTCATTGAAATGATAAACAAGGGGGAAGCAACAATCTGGAGTTTTTTTGGATGTGAAGCATCTGGCACTTCCACAGTGTGCTACAAAGATTTAGGATGAGGGCATTGACAGGCTCGTTGCTTGCTGGAAGGCAGGAACTGTCTCCCTTTGATAGTTCAGGCTTGTGGTGTCATGTTTGCTGCCTTCAGACCCTTCATGGGAGGTCACAGAGATGTGTCTTTGCTGACCCAGCCCCAGGACTGGGAGGTCCCAGCTGTCCCTCTTGCCTCAAACATCCTCAGTATCTTCTCTTTTTCCTTTATTAAAGCAGCATTTCAATCGCTCTTAGAAGAGAAACATCTTTTCTAAGGAGGGGGCAGTTTCTCAAAGCTGCTTCTCCTGACACTGTAAATGTCTCCTGCAGTCATTTTTTTTTTCACCTGGTGCATCAGTTCTGCTCCTCTCCTTTCTAAGCTGCTGTTCACGTGAAAGAACAAATCCTGGCAATAACAGCAGTGCCAGAAAATGCATTTCAGACAATCACAAAATATCCTGAGCTGGAAGAGACCCACAAGGATCAGTGATGCCAACTCCTGACTGCCTTTTTTTTTTTTTTTTTGAGCTGTCTGCTCTGCTGGCTGCCTCTCCCCAACTCATCAAGGCAGAGTGCATGTCCCTGCTACCTGTGCCTCAGCTTTCAGATGAGCCCAGGCTTTAATGGCCCAGCTAAACCCCCCCTGAAGTGACTTAAAATGAAAAGTGCTGATGCATCAGAGCCCAAGTGCCAAGTGCAGTACCCGCAAAAGGAAACAGATTTCATCCTCCAGCATCTCTACCAGTGATGCACAAAGGAAGGGTCAAATGAGGAGCAACAGCAGGGAAAAAAAAATCAAACAGAAATATCTGCCAGTCTTGCCTTTTAACTGGCTCAGCTGGGTTGGCAGGGACAGCAGTGAGGAGGAGAAGGAGGAGGAGGAGGAGGAGGAAGTCAGGCCCAGTAATCTGATTACAGGTGATTAAAGGACAGGGATCGAGACAGGAGGGGGGTAAAGGGTTAACAGAGACCACACTCCTCAGAGCAGAAAAGAGAACACTGTCTGCCTTGATGATGAAACGAGTGGAGTTTTGACAGATCTGGGGCTGCTGTGCTTAACCTCTCCTGCAAGGAGATTTTGAGCTGATTTGCTCTGTCAGAAGAAATCCTTCCCCTCCCTACGAGGATTTAGCTGCAGGCAGGAGCACAGACAACTCGGGAATCCCTTGCTGTAAACTTGGGTGCATCTTCTGGGCTTTGTGGCTTTCCCAGAGTCATCCTACCAACACTCAGGAGCTGTGGAACAGGGCCCCACAGACAGAGGGGAAATCAGGACTGGGAGATGAATCTCCTCAGCCATCCCCAGCACTGGCATCACCCTCAGGCCTTGAGCCAAACTCCCACTGCAGGAGTGAAACTTCAGCAGGATGAATCATTCCAAGTGCCCAACTCTTTCTCCTCCTTCTAAAGCACACACATCCCTCCTCCAGGATTTTTCCATGAGATTTGGAAGAGGAGACCTTGCCATGAGAAACCTGGAGCATCACAACCAGCAGATCCAGGGTGGGGGCCCCACTGCAGGAAAATGGGGGGAAATCAAGAAGAGAGTGAAGCAACAACCAGGAGTGCTCCCTTTGCCTCCAGCTCAATTCAGGCCTAGGTTTGTAAGGGAAGTGGAGCTGGATGTGGCCAACAGCCAGAGTTTGGTGAGGAGGAGGAATGTGCAGTGCTGCTGCCCCAGAGGTCAGTCCCAGCCTTGGGCAGAGATGAGGGTGACACTTGGAGCCACAGGCAGCCTCCTCAAAATTTAATAGCCCTCAGTGGACTTTTTATCCAGTAATTAAATTAATTTTCATCCAGGAACTTGTTGAATAAGTGAACTTTTAGCAGCAGCCAAGCTTCCCCACACACTGGGAAGCAGCACCTCCTTCGGTGTTTCCAAACCCCTCGGACCTCCCCGTGCAAGGGCCCAAGGAAAAGCAAATCTGTGTCACTGATTTTGGACCTTTCCCACATCCTCCTCCTCCATCCAGCTCCAGACACCCTCTCTGCTGAGCTCTTCCCCGTGCAGGAGCCTTTTTTCCCCCTCCATCAACCCCCTGCCCTCCTCTGAACCATTTCCAACTCAAAACCCTTCCCCTGACAGAAGTCCTAGAGCGACACAGCCCAGTCAGGGGATGGGCAGAGCCAGAGCCATGTCCTGCTTTTGTTCTCAGCTCTTTTCCTGCTAAATCCCTTTGTTTTTGCTGTCACTGACTCAGAGGTGCTGTTTGCAGGAGCTGCCCACGATGACCCCAATCCCCAGCTCAGCGTTTTGGGAGGCTCAGGGTGGACATTGCAGAGGAATCCGTGGGGGCTGTGCAGCCCTACATCAAACAGGGGTCAACCATCCCAACTCTTCTACATTTCTAACAGAGAAACCTACATTTGGTAAGTCCAGAATCACAGAATATTCTGAGTTGGAAGGGACCCCCAAGGATCATCGATTCCAGCTCGGAAGGGCCTGGACAGGGATTGCCTGTTCACCTCTGAGAGCCACACACCCTTCCAGGGGATTAGCAAGAACATTTGTAGCATTTTTGTCATGCCTTTCACAATCAGATATTCTTTCCAGCCTGTTGTATTTACATGAGACACGTTTGCCAGGAGCTAAATGCTTTCAGTGACAACAATCTCCTACGAGCTGCTTATTCAGAACAAAGCTTTCCCCTCTCCCTCACCGTGGTGATGCTCTCCAGTAATGGAAGCAGCCAGTCCCCAGAATGCCCCAGGATTTACTCTTAACTGGAATGGAAATATGGAAAGCAGTCTCTTTTGCAGTAGTTGGGATGTGCTCAGAGAAGCTCAGCACCCTCCCCCGGGTGCACTGCCCGGAGATCTCCAGCCCTGGGTCACATTTCCTTGTAGCAATAAAAATAATATTGCTCTTCCATAAACCTCCGTGGATTTACACCAGCAGGGGAAAGCACAGCCTGAACAGCAGCTCCACCAGGCAGAACTACTCATTTATCCACAGTTCCAGTAATGGACCTGAGGGCTCTATATCTGCCCAAAGAGCACGTTCTCTGCACTGCCTCAAATGCTGCCGTAAAACAAGGAGTTTTATGAATACCTGTTGTTTAGTTAATCATGGATTTATTTCAGACACCCTCAACGCTGGAAGTCAGATCAACTTCAGGAGAAAAAAAGGAGGAGAGATACAGTTTTATGAGAACATAAAAAAAAGAGGTTTATTATATATTACTGTTATAGTTCCTCCTTCAGATGTTTCAATGTCTAATGAAATTTAAAGCTCTCTCTGTATCTCCCTCCCTCCTCTGCAGTGATGATTGCCTTTAGATATATACACCACTTACAGTAACATAACCCAAAATGATGACATGCCACAGGTGTTTTATTATGCATTCAATTTTTCAGGACTTGGATTCCAACTGCACCACAGGAGCCTGGTCAGTAAAGCTGAGAGAACTTCTGCAGAGGCAGCAAAACCAACAATTTCCCATTTCAGATCCCATTTTCAAACGTATCTCCCCCTTAAACGTTACAGGGCTTCTGAATTTGATGCCAATGAACACGTTTTTCCCTTAATATGTGTCACTGAAAGAGCCCAGCAAATCCATTAAACACAGTGTTCCCAAACCAAATGAAATCAGAGCAGCCCAGGCACACTCTTACTCNGAGGAGGAGGAGGAAGTCAGGCCCAGTAATCTGATTACAGGTGATTAAAGGACAGGGATCGAGACAGGAGGGGGGAAAGGGTTAACAGAGACCACACTCCTCAGAGCAGAAAAGAGAACACTGTCTGCCTTGATGATGAAACGAGTGGAGTTTTGACAGATCTGGGGCTGCTGTGCTTAACCTCTCCTGCAAGGAGATTTTGAGCTGATTTGCTCTGTCAGAAGAAATCCTTCCCCTCCCTACGAGGATTTAGCTGCAGGCAGGAGCACTGACAACTCGGGAATCCCTTGCTGTAAACTTGGGTGCATCTTCTGGGCTTTGTGGCTTTCCCAGAGTCATCCTACCAACACTCAGGAGCTGTGGAACAGGGCCCCACAGACAGAGGGGAAACCAGGACTGGGAGATGAATCTCCTCAGCCATCCCCAGCACTGGCATCACCCTCAGGCCTTGAGCCAAACTCCCACTGCAGGAGTGAAACTTCAGCAGGATGAATCATTCCAAGTGCCCAACTCTTTCTTCTCCTTCTAAAGCACACACATCCCTCCTCCAGGATTTTTCCATGAGATTTGGAAGAGGAGACCTTGCCATGAGAAACCTGGAGCATCACAGGGCCACAACCAGCAGATCCAGGGTGGGGGCCCCCACTGCAGGAAAATGGGGGGAAATCAAGAAGAGAGTGAAGCAACAACCAGGAGTCCTCCCTTTGCTTCCAACTCAGTTCAGGCCTAGGTTTGTAAGGGAAGTGGAGCTGGATGTGGCCAACAGCCAGAGTTTGGTGAGGAGGAGGAATGTGCAGTGCTGCTGCCCCAGAGCTCAGTCCCAGCCTTGGGCAGAGATGAGGGTGACACTTGGAGCCACAGGCAGCCTCCTCAAAATTTAATAGCCCTCAGTGGACTTTTTATCCAGTAATTAAATTAATTTTCATCCAGGAACTTGTTGAATAAGTGAACTTTTAGCAGCAGCCAAGCTTCCCCACACACTGGGAAGCAGCACCTCCTTCGGTGTTTCCAAACCCCTCGGACCTCCTCGTGCAAGGGCCCAAGGAAAAGCAAATCTGTGTCACTGATTTTGGACCTTTCCCACATCCTCCTCCTCCATCCAGCTCCAGACACCCTCTCTGCTGAGCTCTTCCCCGTGCAGGAGCCTTTTTTCCCCCTCCATCAACCCCCTGCCCTCCTCTGAACCATTTCCAACTCAAAACCCTTCCCCTGACAGAAGTCCTAGAGCGACACAGCCCAGTCAGGGGGTGGGCAGAGCCAGAGCCAGAGCCATGTCCTGCTTTTGTTCTCAGCTCTGTTCCTGCTAAATCCCTTTGTTTTTGCTGTCACTGACTCAGAGGTGCTGTTTGCAGGAGCTGCCCACCATGACCCCAATCCCCAGCTCAGCGTTTTGGGAGGCTCAGGGTGGACATTGCAGAGGAATCCGTGGGGGCTGTGCAGCCCTACATCAAACAGGAGTCAACCATCCCAACTCTTCTACATTTCTAACAGAGAAACCTGCATTTGGTAAGTCCAGAATCACAGAATATTCTGATTTGGAAGGGATCCCCAAGGATCATTGATTCCAGCTTGGAACGGCCTGGGCAGGGATTGCCTGTTCACCTCTGAGAGCCACACACCCTTCCAGGGGATTAGCAAGAACATTTGTAGCATTTTTGTCATGCCTTTCACAATCAGATATTCTTTCCAGCCTGTTGTATTTACATGAGACACGTTTGCCAGGAGCTAAATGCTTTCAGTGACAACAATCTCCTACGAGCTGCTTATTCAGAACAAAGCTTTCCCCTCTCCCTCACCGTGGTGATGCTCTCCAGTAATGGAAGCAGCCAGTCCCCAAAATGCCCCAGGATTTACTCTTAACTGGAATGGAAATATGGAAAGCAGTCTCTTTTGCAGTAGTTGGGATGTGCTCAGAGAAGCTCAGCACCCTCCCCCGGGTGCACTGCCCGGAGATCTCCAGCCCTGGGTCACATTTCCTTGTAGCAATAAAAATAATATTGCTCTTCCATAAACCTCCGTGGATTTACACCAGCAGGGGAAAGCACAGCCTGAACATCAGCTCCACCAGGCAGAACTACTCATTTATCCACAGTTCCAGTAATGGACCTGAGGGCTCTATATCTGCCCAAAGAGCACGTTCTCTGCACTGCCTCAAATGCTGCCGTAAAACAAGGAGTTTTATGAATACCTGTTGTTTAGTTAATCATGGATTTATTTCAGACACCCTCAACGCTGGAAGTCAGATCAACTTCAGGAGAAAAAAAGGAGGAGAGATACAGTTTTATGAGAACATAAAAAAAAGAGGTTTATTATATATTACTGTTATAGTTCCTCCTTCAGATGTTTCAATGTCTAATGAAATTTAAAGCTCTCTCTGTATCTCCCTCCCTCCTCTGCAGTGATGATTGCCTTTAGATACATACACCACTTACAGTAACATAACCCAAAATGATGACATGCCACAGGTGTTTTATTATGCATTCAATTTTTCAGGACTTGGATTCCAACTGCACCACAGGAGCCTGGTCAGTAAAGCTGAGAGAACTTCTGCAGAGGCAGCAAAACCAACAATTTCCCATTTCAGATCCCATTTTCAAACGTATCTCCCCCTTAAACGTTACAGGGCTT
>NW_020956803.1:88057-102730 GCF_003031625.1 Empidonax traillii
ATACACCACTTACAGTAACATAACCCAAAATGATGACATGCCACAGGTGTTTTATTATGCATTCAATTTTTCAGGACTTGGATTCCAACTGCACCACAGGAGCCTGGTCAGTAAAGCTGAGAGAACTTCTGCAGAGGCAGCAAAACCAACAATTTCCCATTTCAGATCCCATTTTCAAACGTATCTCCCCCTTAAACGTTACAGGGCTTCTGAATTTGATGCCAATGAACACGTTTTTCCCTTAATATGTGTCACTGAAAGAGCCCAGCAAATCCATTAAACACAGTGTTCCCAAACCAAATGAAATCAGAGCAGCCCAGGCACACTCTTACTCAGGTTTGAGGTGGGTAGTTCTCAGTTTTATTGGACATAAAGGTGCGAGGAGGATTCAGTGTCTCACCAAGAAAAAAAAAAAAAAAGAAAATACAGTTGCTGTAAATGTTTTTAAATACAGCAGAGGTTTTATGAAAAAGAGGCACTTTGCAGCTGCAGTGGAAGCAGAACATCCAGCCAAGGGGAAAATCTCTCCCAGGAAGGAGCTTTTGGAGGCATGGAATGAGATGGGAACACCCCCTACCCCTCCCACCACATCCATCCATGGCTTTGAAGAAGCATTTCCATCCCAAGGGAGTCGGGATCTTGCCCAAGTGACCCAGGACACTCCTCACCTTCCCCCAGGGCAGGTGGCTCCTGTCCCCTCGTGGGGACACATCTGCAGCTCAGCAGGTCCTTAAACCAACCAGCACACCACGGCAGCAAAACCTGCTCCACAGAGACACCAACCTGAGCTGACCCTGCTCTGGTCCCTCATTTGGGCACAGCAGAAACCACGTTTTGTTCACCAGAAACCCCCTCCACGAGCGTGGCCTTGCACTGGGGACCTGCCAGGGCTGGATGCAGCTTCAACTGCTAAAATCACCTCCTAAAATGGGAAAAATCTATATTTGATGGCAGTTTCACCTGAGGTAACAACCCTGGGACTGTTCCTGACCGTTCTCCTCGTATCATACAGATGATAATCCCTGAACAACTGTTTGCTCCTGCAGAATAATCTAAATGGACACCTGAACTCTTGTAGAAACGAGACAGGGAGACGTGACAAGACACCATCCCGTGTGTTTGTCAAGAGCAGCAGATGATGTAAATGAAAGGGCTTTGAGAGGCTTTTAAAATGGTTCACTTGGCTGATTTTTGGCTGTCAGCAAAAATTACCACTGAGATGCCCTGCTGGTAAGGGTCTGACTGCTGCTCCTGCTCTCCAGCAACCTGAGCCACAGAGCCCTTGGTGGCAGGGATCAAACAGGTCTGTTTCCTGAACCATTTTTAAGCAACTTGAAGCTTTTGCCTTGGAAGCACAAGGAGATGCAGCTCCAGGCAACAAAGGGACTGCAGGGAGATGTGGGGGTTCAGCAAACCCTTGGCCAGGAGGTCAGGTCCAAGTGCAGCAGATATGGGCATGGCAGAGGCTCTTGCTGGCCAAGTAAAGCCATGGGGGAGCAATCCCACTGCTCTGGTGGAGTGGGGTGGGATGAATGGACAGGTGACAGTGACTCATCATCACAGAACACGGAGCAGAAACACAAGAAAACTACCAGGGACTCAGTGGCTGTGACGAGCTTGGACTGCAAACGTGGTGGCAACCCTTGGATAACGTTGGTAACAACCCTTGGATAACGTTGGTAACAACCCTTGGATAACTTTGGTAACACAAGCTGGGAAGGGGGTTGGGATGGAGAACGTGGCTGGTCACCTTTCTGGGTGCTCTGGCAAAACCTGCTGGTCACCAGGTCCCACTTTGCCCCTCGCTGGTGGATTTGGCTACAAAAGGGAGCCCTTGGGAACAGGAGGGTTTGCCAGGACAGCCCAGTGCAGCAGCTGGTGGGAACATCAGAAAACTGCAAGTTTTTCCCTGCCCTGGGTTTCTCAAGTGGTGTTGAATTAAGACATTTGTGCTGGCCGCTAAAGCAGAACCCCTGGGGGAACATCAGGGGTCACCTCCTGGCACTGCTCACCTCTGAGTACCCACTGGAGGTGCCACAGAGCAAGCACAGATAAGGAGAAAACAAAACTTGCCAAAATCCAAGGCCATCAGGAGATGGTGAGATGTCCCAGGACGTTCCAAAGCTGTGGGAATGTTGGGGTTTTAATGCTCACAGCCAAAGGGTTCCTGATGCTGGAATTACCAACAAGGAACACGAGCTTGTTGCAGACCCACACAGAGTTTCAAAGCTAAGCAGCTGAAGAGAAACCAGATGTAATTCTGTACGTTTAGATGGTTTTAAACCTAAAATCCCAGGAAGGAGAGAGGAAACATTTAACTTCTGGATGCAAACTTTGTATTTGTTTGGAGCTCTACAGCTGCAAAGCCAACCAAATCCAATCAAAAGGTGGGTGACAGCTGGTTTGGGCTTCACTCTCCTGGATTTATGGTGATTGGAGGGGTCTGGAAGAGGAAAATGTGTCCTGCCAGCACAGAGAAAATCACAGAGGGATGTTTCAACCCAGGGATTTGGACCAATTCTCTTCATCCAGAGCTCCAGGAACAAAATGTGCAGGTAGGGGGACATCCAGAGCACGTGGAGCTCACACTGACACATCTGTGCTACATGGAAGGTGAATCTCCACAGTCACCTCCCTTTGGTGGGTGGATTGACAGCTCTGGATGGAAGAGACCAGGTATGAAGGAGTTTCTTTGCCACCCACACTGCCTTTGCCAGCAATGTTAACACTAACTCTTCTTAAACAATAAAGGCTCCAGCTCCTTCCCCCAGCCCTGACTCATCAGCTGATACCCAGCTTAGATCTCTCATTTGGAAAGCAAACAAAAATGCACCCTCACAAAACCACCAGGGTGCCCTCAGCAAAGTCAGTGCTTGAATGATGCCAAAGCAACAAATCAGAGAACAGAGAAGGTGCAGAGATGCAGGTCAGCCAGGAGACACTTCATTGCCAAATCTCCTCCTGCAGGAGGCACCCACCAGCCCTGGTCTGGGAGAGGGGCAGGACAGGGATGCACCAAGCACTTCAAAGCTGAAGGACCAGCAGTGATGCAGCTGGGAGGTGCTGCCCCTCATGGTGCCCTGGCACTGGACTGGCACCCTAAGGGTCACCTTCCTCCTGAAGGGAGCACTTGCCATGTGTCAGATCCTGTGTCATCTGCTGCTCTGGGCACTGCAGAACTGGAGACTTGGAACTCCCACTTTACATCTTAAGGCTGGAGTGAGTTGGGGGAGGCTCAGGGTGGATCTCAGGGAAAGGTTCTTCCCCCAGAGGGTGGTTGGCACTGAACAGGCTCCCCAGGGCAGTGGGCACAGCCCCAAGGCTGCCAGAGCTGCAGGAGGCTTTGGATGATCCTCTGGGGCACAGGGGGGGACTCTTGGGGCTGGGCCTGTGCAGGGCTGAGGGTTGGACTCCAGGATCCTTGGGGGTCCCTCCCAGCTCAGGAGATTCTATAATTCTGTGATTCTACGATATATTTAGTCCCAACGTGAATTTATACCCGATTGTCTGTCTCAATTTAACTCCATTGCTTTGACAGAATGAAATACCCTCTACAGAAATAAACTTGGGTTCTTGGTGCCTGAGGCACATCTAGACAGTCATCCCCTCCCTGGGATTGCACAGAAATTCTTCATTATCAGCTGCATCATTTGCAGTGGGTCCTGCAACCCTGGGAAATTCTGATGCCCTTCGTGGTCTGAATCCTGAACTTCCAGGCACAGATTTTAGGGAACTGCAGTGAGCACAGAGCAATATTTCTTAAGTAAAACCACAAAGCCAGGTGATCTTGGCTTGATTGATGCTACTTCATTTGCATATGCCCACTAGCAGCACTTTGGTTAATTAATACATATTTTGTGCCCGTAGGTGATTATGAAATAATGGGCTTGGTACTGAAACTTTAGGGGTAAATTTATGCACTGAACAGGTTCACTCACTTCCTGCTGCATTCTCCCAGTATTTTCTGTGCAAATAAGACATAATAACTCTCTAGAAGGTGGTGACACATGACAAAACCCAAGAAGGATGCACTTGTATTTTAAAGCTGGATGAGTTAATTAGCTCATAAAGTGGAAGCACTGTTTGGAGGGGGCAAGGATGAGGAACAACCCCTTCTACCAGAGAAAAATTCAGTGCTGAAGATGTTAACCCTTATGGCTCAAGTTCAGCTCCAGAGGCCTCGATCCAGGAATGCACTTAAGGACTTAAGGATGATCTGAGCAGGTGAAATAGTGCCACAGAAATCAGGAGGGTGGCCCAGGTGCTTCCAAGTTAAGTGCTCTGCTGGATCCCAGCCTGGGTACTCAGAGGTGGGAATGGCATTTTATTTACTGAGCTGCCCCAGCAGCTTCTAAACAGGGAGAGCCAGGATGGTGAAAGTGCTGCTGAAATCCTGAGTGAGGAAAGAAAACCAATATATACTCCAGTTCCACGGTGTCTCAAACCTCAGTGGCTGAGTTTTTAGGCAAAGCCAAGGAGGTTTGGGTCGAGCACCTCAATTTTGACCGAATTGGAGGGAGGATGTGGCTGATGGCTGAACATCAGCAGGAGGAGGCAGCCCAGGGTGTGGGGGTAAAGCAGCATTTTCCTTTGCTGAGGGACTCCTAGAAAGAGCCTGAAGTGAAGGAGAGGAATGAGAACCGTGTGTAGAGTTCCTGGGGCCAACCACCTCTTATTCACAGCCATTAGATCATCCATGAGGCAGCAGTCTGGCTGGGAATAATAAATGGGATTAATAAATGCACCACGGGGAGAGGGCACTGTGGGAGGGTGTTCAGCTCCAGGGAGCTCCAGCTGGGAATGCTGCCCCACAGAGCCTCTGTGGAGGATCACAGGGACACAGCAGACTGAGGGACAAATACCCAGGGCAACATAAATCCAGTGTCATTGTTTCCTCTGTTCCCTGAATGACGCACAGGGCAAGCCTCAAGTGGTGCCACATGGAGGGACACACACTCAGCACCAGGCTCCTGCTACTTACAACAGGGAAGAGGAGGCTTTCCAGGGTGGCTGAAGGAGGTAAATGATGAGTTCCAACTGATTTTGGCTGAGCAATAACTCAAGTACTAAAGAAGCTGTGGAAAAGGGAGCCAACTCATTGGAGAAGACCAAACAGGCTGATGCTGCTTCTCACTGCCATTAACCCTGGGAGAGTCCAGAGATGCCAACACCTCTCCTAAACACAGGAGATGCGATTCCCAACCATGCAAAGCACTCAAAGTGAGCTCAAGCGCTCAGGATTTCTTTGGATCAGAGCAGATATTCCAGAACCAGCTCTGGGCTTTGCAGATGTTCCAGTGGGTGATGCCACCCTTGCTGAGCTCTGTACTCGGGGCACGCTGGAAATGGTGACAGCACAGTGCAGATCCTGCCCAGCAACACCACAGGCAAAGGTCAGGAGGGAGCTGACTGGAATACAAACACACTGGCAGGAATTTTTTGGAGCAACAAAACCCGTCAAACCTGGCCACAAGCTGACTTGAAACACAGTTGGTCTCAAGTGATCCCACAGACAAGAATATCGGGCTCAAAAGGATTCAGATGTTCCAGGGGGAATCCAAGAGGCTCCCCTCAGGAAAGGGGCACGTGCAGGAGGGCAGGGCAGAATGCTATTCCAGAATGTGGGAGTGAAACTGCCTCGCTGCAGGGCTGGGACGGGATATGGTCACAATTATTCTTATTGCCATCATTTTCTGCTGACTCAGCAGAGCTGGGATGGATGTAGGCAGGGAATTGCAGATGGTCTGTTCCTTGCCACCCCCATCAGCTGCACTCCCTGTCCAGGAGGAGTTCAGATGGAAAGGATTCCTCCCAGAGACACCAAACACACTCAAAGCTGGCTGGGAATTCTTAACTCAGAGCTTTTTGAAAATCCCAGGAGTGTCCTGCATTGATTCCATTTTATCAGGAACAATCCTCAAGCTTTACAGAAATCTGTATTAACAAAGAGAGAGACTTATCCCTGGAAAACAGCAGTGCCCAGTGAGACAGGGCTGCTCCCAGGCACGAGTTACTGCCCTGCCTGAGTCCCCAGAGGCCAGAAGAGTGACAAAATCAACTCTGGATGAGCTGGGAGGGGACCAGTGTGTCCCACAGCCCCCAGCAGGTGCATCACAAGTTATTCTGCTCATCAGAAAGGTCAGATGAAAAGACAAAAAAAAAATCCTCTTGCCTTTGCAGTGCTGACAAACAGGGAGCTTCCCAAAGGCTTTCTGAATACAATGGGATGAACAAACCCCTCATTCCTCACCTCAGTTTATCATCAGCCTCATTTACCGACGGGTAATTCCATGTCACATTTTCTCCTGGCATTTCCCAAGCGGGTTTATTTTATTTTTTTTTTTTTTTTTTTTTTGTGAGAAGACAAAGATCAGTTTTGCTCGGAGGTGGATTTTAGGAAAACACAAGCCTGGTTTGTTTTTTGGTTTATAGGGTAATTTATATCCCAGCCACTGCGGCACATGCACAGAGCAAATGTGCTGAGCTCGCCTTGAACAGCGAAGAGGGAAAGGAGGTTTCAGAGTGATTGTTTCAGACCCCCAGAAATACTTCAGAGGCCACTTGTCCTCCAGGGAGTGATACCATAAAACCAGCTTTCAGGGGGCCTCACTTTGCTGCATCTCAGCAATTCCTGCCCAAATTGCAGCCTCCAGGCACTGAGGGAGCCAGGACTGCTCCAGCTCGTGCATCATCCCCACCTTAATGACATCTCAGTGCTGGAGATGTGACCCTGGCCCAGGGATGGGCAGGCATGCCCCAGGGCCCAGAGGGCTCATAAAGAATGTAGGGGAATATGGGATTTAAGTGATTTATTTCCCTGCAAGACCAGGGAGAGGGAGAGCCAAAGCCTGGCTGTGCCAAGCCTGCTGGGATTCCCCCAGCAACTCCTGCTGCTCCTTTTGAGTCCTCCCCACAGCAGCAAGGACTGGCTGCAGGCAGGATCTGGGGGCACTGCAGGTATCCCTGGAGTGGGAGATGAAAGGATACCTGAGAATTCCACCCAGGACTGCCACAGAGCCTCTTCTCCCTGGAAACTACTCACAGGAGGACAGGAGGCCTCCAGCTGTGCTAGGTTGGATATCAGGAGGAGTTTCTCCATGGAAAGGGTGGTCAGGGAAAACAGTGGGATTAACCAGGGTGAAAATAGCAGTGCCTTCCCCCTCCTCTACCTGTCCCATCTGTCAGAGGATAACAGGGATGACAAACCATTTGCCATCAGGAGGAAACCGAGCTGGGACCTGCCATCCCCTTCCCAAGGAGCAACAGCTACAACCCCCAGCTCCTGAGCTCTCCAGCCTCCACTGCAGAGCTGACAGCCTGCTCAGAAATAGTCAAAATACAGCTCCCTTTCCACGGAGAAGGTTGTGATGAAAAGCATTTTACCAGATTGGAAAACTGGACCCGAGCTCCTGCTAAAGCACCTTCGAGCACCTCCCATAAATCCTGAGCTGGCAGCCAAAATGCCCAACACGGGCTCCGAGTTCACTCTTGTACTGATTCCTGCTCTTAAAATAAATACAGGCAGTGCCTGGATATTGTCCAGTGGTGGAAATGTTGCTTCCAACCACACCACAGCCACTCTGAGGAGCAAACTCTCCTCTAACAGGGATCCAGGTACAGATGAACACGCTGGGGCTGCTCACAGAGGTTGAGTATTCCTGGTGTACCACAGTTTCTAAGACCTTTTACAAGGTCAGTCCTACCCTCCCTCTTATTTTCTTCCAACTTAGCTTGATTTTTATTTGGAAACATCCCTAAGACTCAATTTTTATGTGGATTTTGGTGCCTGTCTGAGAAAATACTTTTTAAAAGCTGCTCTTGAGTTTGTATCGTTGGCAAGTTTGTGTTGTGGGATTTTTGGTTGTTTGTTCTGATATCTTTTCGTGGTTTTTTCTGATGTTTGCTGAACTGCACAAGTGTCTGGGGTCCTGGAAAGCCATCAGCAGGTCTGTGAGAGGGCATCAAACCCCTCTCCTCCATGCTAGGGAGGCTCTCTGTGCCTGGAGATGAAGGAGGGAGAGGTGATCCATCCCCAGAGAGCTTCACCCTGCAGATCAAGCTTCAGAGAAGGCTCCAGGGACACCTCAGAGCCCCTTCCAATGCCTAAAGGGGCTCCCAGAGAGCTGGAGAGGGACTGGGGACAAGGGATGGAGGGACAGGACAAGGGGCAGTAGCTTCCCACTGCCAGAAAGAAGGGTTAGATGGGATACTGGGAGGGAATCCTTCCCTGTTCAGGTGGGCAGGCCCTGGCACAGGTTGCCCAGAGAAGCTGTGGCTGTCCCTGGATCCCTGGAAGTGTCCAAGGCCAGGTTGGAAAGGGCTTAGAACAACCTGGGCTGGTGGAAGGTGTCCCTGCCCATGGCAGGGGGTTGGAACTGCATCATCCTTAAGGTCCCTTCCAATCTCAGCCACTCTGGGATTCTGTGGTTCCCCTCCTGCCCACAGCCCCACTCAAGCACCCCCCACCACTGGCACTGCATCCTCTCCATCTGACCAGCCTGGGGAAGTTCAATTCTCAATTAAATTCAGTACAAAATTCTCAGGAGTGTTAAAATAGTGGATATTTGAATAGTCCCAGATAATTAACTGATTCCTGGGAATTCCACCCCAAAGCTGAGCTCTCCTTTCCTGCAGCAAGATGTGCCAACACCTCCTGCAACCAACCACAGAAAAAAGCTTGGGAGGCATCTGTTTGTGCTTCCCAAACTCCTTCCCTCCCAAATTCAGGCTGATTTGTTCCCACAAATTTGTCCCAAAAGCTGTGCTTCCCTGCAGCACATGTAATTCCATGACTAATTCAGTGCACAAACCGAGGTGCAGATGGAGGGAAAAAAGCCCCACAGGGAACTGGATTCACCCCTAACTCCTGCACCTCAGCAAACCCTCAAAGCCTAATAAAGCCTCATGAATAAATTACATGCTTTTCAGCTCCCTGTATTTCAAAAGTGATAAAAAATGTACCAATGCAGCATCAGAGATTCCTGGATCCCACCACGCTCCACATCCCAAACCCTCGGTGCGCGTCACACGCGGCGGGTGGGGCCGGGAGAGGTGACAGTCACACCAGGCACTGATGGACAGGGGGCTTAAAAAGGGATTGCAGGTGCTGCCTGCTGTCAGCTGGCTCTGCCTGCACCCAGCCTTTAATGTATTAATCAGAGGAGCAGAGAGGAAACAGAGAAGCATTTGAAGAAGATCAAACACAAAACCTCAGCAAACCCCGTCTCCATTAACACGGGGCAGAGGCAGGACGTGACTCCTGCTTTGAGATGTCTATGTTTGGCTGGCATTATAAAAATAACTCCAGCCTAGCCAGGGGTATTTTTTACATTCTGATGACAGGCACTATATAGATATTAGGTCCATGCAGGCACAAGCCCAGTCAGGACTGGGATTTGTGTGCTCCCCTTCACGCTCACGTCCATCACTCTCCGTGACAGGCACAAGGTCATGGAAAGCCACAGGGTATCCACATGGGAACCTGTGTTCCCAGGCAGGCTGGCAAGGCCAGGCTGTGCCAGGGGTGTATTTATTTTTACAAAAAACAGAGGATAAAAACTCAAAAGGCTCTTTCCCGGGACTGGCAGCTCTGCCATCCTTCCTCTGCTCCCACCCACGGGGGATCCCATGGGATACAGGCTGCCCATCCCTCACCTCACACCCACAGAGCCACAGATGAAAGATGAAAGAGAACCCCCTCACTGTTTGCTCCTTAACAAAAAGATAAAACCGTAATTTTACGGAAAATGAATACAGGAAGAGAAGGATTTCACTTTCTGAATGCAGAAAGAGTCCAGCTCTTGTGTGGAATTTAAATATCTCTATTTAATGGCTTTCTCTTTTTTTTTTTTTTTTTTTTCTCTTTCTTTTTGCCTGACCCTCTCAACATTTCAGCCTGTGAATGATCACACTCATACAAACAAAACAGGCTCCTTCATGGCTGGAGCACAGGCAGGAGATTTGTCCCATTAAAGTGCCATTTCATCTCTTGGAAGGGTCTCTGGAAGAGCGAAGGGTACAGGGACATGGACCCCTGGGAAAGGATCCATGTCCCTGCTAGAGCACTGGGGTTACTTTTGTGCTTGAAGTGCTTGCAGGGGGACTATCTGATTATTAAAGAAATCCCCTCTAACAGCAACATGCCCTGGTTGAACCTGTTTATGTTCAAAGCTGGGAGAACTGGGATTGTTCAGCCTGGGGTGATCTGATTGTGTCCTTCCAGGACCCGAAGGGGCTACAAGAAAGATGGGGAGAAACTACTTACAAGGGCCTGGAGTGACAGGACAAGGGGAATGTCTTCCCACTGCCAGAGGGCAGGGTTAGATGGGATATTGGGAAGGAATTCTTGGTTGGGAGGGTGGGCAGGCCCTGGCACAGGTTGGGCACAGAAGCTGTGGCTGCCCCATCCCCTGGAAGTCCAAGTGTCCAAGGCCAGGCTGGAGCAACCTGGGCTAGTGGAAGGTGTCCCTGCACATGGCAAGGGGTGGATCTGGATGATTTTTAAGGTCCCCTCCAACCCAACCTATTCCATGATTCCACACAGCCAGGCACAGGGAGGCCACTCCACGTGCTCCAGGCACACACCCACTGCCCTGGCAGCACCAGCAATCCAGCCTGTTGGATCCAGAGGACAAATGTGAGGTTAAAAAAGGTCTGGGATATTAAGAAGACGTGCCAAGATTTTCTTCTGGAAACAGTTTTAAAAGATCCATCTCAAACTTCAGGTAATTGAGCACCGGTAGTAAAAAGCAGCTCGAGCCAGTCACTGAACCTCAAAGGGATCCCTGAGTTGTGCTCATCTTAATGAATCCAGGAATCGATTCCTGCTGCACAAATAAGGTGTGGGATGGATCAGCTAATAAGCATTCTCAGTTAATTGCTTTCTCCAAGTGACAATTTGTACAAATGATACCATCAAAGTAGTAATAATATCCCTATTGATTAAATTAATCTCCAAAAGACAACTCAGATCAGTTTAATTAGCAATGCACGACACAAGCACAAAATAGTCTGAAAGCAACCTTGTAGCCCATCCTAGAGTTTAAAATCATGGCAGACTTTTGCATCTTTATTCAAATAGACACCAGCAATTTTATGGGCCATCTTTAGGGAATGGTTGTGACTAACCATGAAAAACCATTAGGGCTCCCTGCAGAGAAAAAGCGAGACACAGAGCAACTGCAGCCTCCCCACTTAGTCACACACTCACTAAAAACCTGGGCCACAAACAGCTTTAAAAGAAATGAAACCTTTCCAGCAGCAGGAGCTGAGATGGTCAGTGAAGCCTCTGCCCCAAAATACCCTCGTGGAGCTGGTGGGGACCCACAGCAGAGGCAACACTTTCAAGCAATGAAAACTGGGCACCAGGTTTATCAAATCACAGCAGAAACTCCTTCCACACAGCAAAGGGTTAAAAGAGTTGGCCCAAAGCTTGGTCAGAGGGAGCAGGTTGTTCTTTCTGGGACCCAGAGCAGGAGCTGGGCCTGGGGAAGGGGCCAAAGCACCCACAGCACCCACATCCTGCCCTGGATGGGCAGTAGGAGCCTGGAGCAATAGAATCACATAGTCCCAGAATGGTTTGGGTTGGAAGGGACCTTAAAACTCATCTCATCCCACCCCCTGCCATGGGCAGGGACACCTTCCACCAGCCCAGGTTGCTCCAAGCCCCGTCCAACCTGGCCTTGGGTACTCCCAGGGATGGGGCAGCCACAGCTTCTGTGCCCAACCTGTGCCAGGGCCTGCCCACCCTCCCAGCCAAGAATTCCTTCCCATTCTTCCATCTAACCCTGCCCTCTGACACTTTGAAGCCATTCCCTGTGTCCTGTCCCTCCATCCCTTATCCCAGGTCCCTCTCCAGCTCTCCTGGAGCCCCTTTAGGCCCTGCAAGGGGCTCTCAGCTCTCCCTGGATCCTTCTCTTCTCCAGGTGAGCACCCCCAGCTCTCCCAGCCTGGCTCCAGAGCAGGGGGGCTCTCCCTCTTCCAGGTGTGAGATGTTTCCAAACCTCAGCCCCAGCAGCTTCACCAGAATCACTGGGTCACCAGGTCTTCCCCAAACAGTCTGGGGCTCATTAACACCAGGACAGATGAAACTCTTGCTCCCTGGGGTTGTCAGCATAGCAAGGAAGACCCGGTGATGTTATGATTTCGTTTCCAGGCACGCTTTGTGGGGAGGGAGAAAAAAAGGGGTGTTGAAAACCTCTTGGTTGAATATCAGCCTTCCCTGCTTTGCTCTGCAAACACTTCTCTGTTCCCTGCCAAGGAAAGAGGAATTGGACTCAGCTCTGTCCCAGGGAGTGAAGCAGTGGGCACTGGGGACCAGAGGAGTGAGTGAAGGAGCACAACCTTCTGGAGACACTCCCGGGGCACAAAAGCAAATTCAAAAACCTGGAGAGCTGCACGTTCTGCATCAGGGCCAAAGCCACCCTGCCAGCAGAACAGGACTGTGCCTGTGGCAGCAACGTGTTTAATGGCTTTACTATTATTCTCTGAGCAGTCCCAGGATGCTCCCAGCACGTGCAGGAGAGCAGAGCCCCCCTGGGAATGTGACTAACAGGTTGTTACTGTTTTTTTTTAAGTGGCTCCTGCAGGAACTTTCTCGTTTTGCTCGCTGAATTCGGCAGCTGAAAGAAACATATGGCCCATATATTTCACCACAATGGGGCCAGAACAGCTGGTTTTACAGTATTTGTGGAATCATTTAGGTTGGGAAAGCCTTCTGAGACCGTTGAGTTCAACTGTTCCCCCAGCACTGCCAAGGCCACCGCTGCCCCATGTCCCCAAGTGCCACATCCACATGTCTGTTAAACCCCTCCAGGGATGGTGATTCCACCACCTTGAGGCACATCAATAAAACGAGACTCTTGGACAATATATGGCCCTGGCCATTCCAGGTTAGCCCAGCCCAACCTTCTCAATCGTTTATTTTATTTTGTTATTCAGATTATTTGTATTTAATTTACCTCAACAGAGTTAAACTGGTGCTTTTGCCTGAAACACTCTCATTTTTCCATGTCTCCCTTGTAGCCTCAATGGGTTTATTATCTCCTTTTTGATGAGATGGGACAGTCTCCTCCATAAAATGTTTAAAAAGGCTCAAATGATTCTCAGAATGATGATGGAATTTGCATTATCATCAGAACAGCACAGAAATACTTTCTGCCTTTATTTTCATCCGGGAATCCCTGAAATAACCGAGGAGCCACCAAATTACTTTTCTGACTCCAGACAGGCACTTATCAGGGGAAACAACACAAGACCCACAGAAAGCCTTAATAATTCTCTATTCCTTGATCCTTAAAAGGATTTTATTTACTGGGATATGGCAGCTACAGCCCCCAGTGTGGCAGCACAGGGGGAAGGGCTGGCAACCTCTACATCAGAACCATCAGAAACAGGTAAATCCATCTGACATCTGCTTGAATCCAGAACAACTCTCTGTTTCCTTGGATAAACTCCTTATAACTGGAATCTTACTGGGAAGTGGAACTCAAACACCTGGCAACCACCATCCCCAGGACCTTCTGATGAGCCATCCCACCTGCACACAGTGGCCAATGTGTATCTGACCTATTTCTAAGACCTTTTCCAAGGTCAGTCCCACTCTGCCTCTTACTTTCTTCCCAGTTAACTTGATTTTTATCTGGAAACATCCTTAAGCCTCAGTTTTTATGTGGATTTTGGTGCCTGACTGGAAAAATACTGGCCAAGGTGTATCTGGGACCAATGGGTCGTGAGCTGTTGGTCACTAATAGGACACTTGCACAGAGGCTGATTTTTGGAGCTCAAGAATATTTAAAAATCTACTTTCTATGTAGCCTTACAAGGTAGATTTCTAAGGATTTTGGCTCTCAAAATCACCAATGGTTTTCAAACCTTGTCCAGAACAGGTAGCAGGTGAATGTGCAAACATATGGGTCAGAAACACAAGCTTGGGAAAGTTACCTGGGGGAGAGAGGGATTATTTGTTCAAAAGGATGTTTTTTAGATATTTCTAAAGAATCCAGCATGTGAAAAAGAAGAGGGCATATGCCCATCACTTGTGCCTGAGACACCCATCTGACTGTTCCTGCTAAGAAGCCAACCTTCAACGAAATGCCCCCAAACCCAGCAGATGGGGTGAATTACTGATTGTGAGACGACTCATTCCACAATGAGACTGAAAAAATCCCACAAACAAACAAAGAAGGAGAGCCACCAGAAGAGCTTGGTTTGGAGAGGGATCTCTCCAGACCCACGATGATGAGCAGTAATTATTTCACATGCAGAGAAGCTCTGTGGCCCATTTAAAGCCTTTCATTTCCATTCCCTTGTTTAAGTGAGATTATTGCTCCCTGTAGCCAACAACAATAGATTTCTTCAGTTTCCTCTGCCTTGCCAGCAAAGCAAATATCCTCTGGTAAATCTAGGAGCTGAACAATGATTTTTCATTTTTACAACAGCACAATCAATGCAATTTTCCAGGTATAACTCTCCAGCCTCCCCCTATCAGCTCGTTAACGCACAAGTGCCGTACTCCAAACCGTGCCTGGAAGAATCTCCACAGACTCTGCCATCCCAGGTTGCTTCTGAACACTGAATTCATTGCTTATGAATCACTTCAGTGTGTGCAAACACTCGAATCACTAAGCCATATCTAATATTGTACATAGTAATCAAGTGATGTTGTCACCGTGG
>NW_020956803.1:103848-105062 GCF_003031625.1 Empidonax traillii
AACGCACAAGTGCCGTACTCCAAACCGTGCCTGGAAGAATCTCCACAGACTCTGCCATCCCAGGTTGCTTCTGAACACTGAATTCATTGCTTATGAATCACTTCAGTGTGTGCAAACACTCGAATCACTAAGCCATATCTAATATTGTACATAGTAATCAAGTGATGTTGTCACCGTGGAGCGTGTAACGATGAGGCGGCTCTGCAAGCGTGGGGTTTCACTGGGAAAAGCAGGTTTTGTCTGTTTGTGAACATGTTTTCTTTGCAGATGTACAACCTGGAGACTATTTTCAGGCTCTGTGTCTTTTGAGATACTCACAAGAGTCCCATCACCCTCCCTCAAGACTGTCACACCACAAAAACAGCCCTGTGTTCTTCCTGGTATTTAAGACACCTGTAACTTTACAGCCAGTGTGACAACATGACCAGGGTCTGTTTAAGCTGGAAATGCCACTTTATGTCGGTAGCTTTTTGCATCAGGTCAGACAGACAAGAATCCAAGTCAAAAAACTCCTCTCACCCCTAAAACCAAGTCATTTTCCCCCTTAAACCGAAATTAAAATGCTATAAATCCCACCCCTGCTCAGTCCCCCTGATGTATTCCAATAACTGCTCATGCCAACTTGTCACAGCGTTACTTTGGGTTCCTTAAATCCTGCTGGGTGCCATTTCTCTGGCAAATGTGTCACCAACCTTGATGCCCAGCTCGATGTTCTCCCCTCCGTACACGTCCATGCCGGGGTCCAGGAGCCCGATCTCCCCGAAGAACTTCCTGTTCACCACGAAGGAGCAGCCGATCATGGCTGGGGTCCTGCACGGGGAGAGACCCACAGGAACACACAGTCAGTGACACCCTCCAGTGTTTCATGGCCTGAGGGATGATTTCTGCAAAGCTCCTGTTGGCTTCAGGTGGTTCCTGCCACTGGTTATCCCGGAGACATCGCGGCAAGGAGTGAGCTCAGAATGCCAGGATGTGCTGAGCTGGGAGGGACCCCCGAGGATCCTGGAGCCCAACCCTCAGCCCTGCACAGGCCCAGCCCCAAGAGTCCCCCCCTGTGCCCCAGAGGATCATCCAAACCCTCCTGCAGCTCTGGCAGCCTTGGGGCTGTGCCCACTGCCCTGGGGAGCCTGTTCAGTGCCAACCACCCTCTGGGGGAAGAACCTTTGGCTGAGATCCACCCTGAGCCTGCCCTGACACAGCTCCAGCCATTCCCT
>NW_020956803.1:106824-115956 GCF_003031625.1 Empidonax traillii
GATGAACCTGTGCAGGGCCAGGAGTTGGACTTGATGGTCCTTGTGGGTCCCTTCCAAGTGAGCACAGTCTGTGATAAGTGAAGGAAATGTAAAAATGACATTTCCTTTCTCTTCCCTCTAGCCTGTCTAGTAACAGAGGAGACTTCAGGAGAGACACTAGTTTTTATGGAATCCCGTGAAAGAGGGTTTCCTGAAAGTGGCTTTCCCATTTGGATCTTTATGATATATCACAGAGCAGCCATCACCAAGAGCAACCAGGTCACTGCAAATTTGCAGAGGCAAATCCTTTAAAAACTCAAGACAGCCGTCTGCAGAACCATCAGCTGGGTCATTTGCCCAGTTCCACCTGTACCAACAGGGCTCTGGGTTAGAGATGTCACATCCATCCTGCAAAACCTCAAAAAAACCTCAGAGTGCTCAGCTCCACAGTGCAAGAGCAGCCGAGCTCGGGGTCTGGTCAGGGAAATAACAGAGAAAAATGAGAGTGGTACAACACTGACATCCATGACAAGCACAGAGAGTGAGGAAAAATGCAGTGCCAGGGGTTAATTTCTCATAACTGGGCAAATTTAAGGATATAATAGATAGTTGTGTTTACAACAACCCCGGCTGTGCCCCTCCCTCATTACTTGCAAAACACTGGCCCAGTTCTCCAGCTCACACAGCTGCCCTGAGCTGAGGATGCTGCTGTGACTCACACACACCGAGATCACATTTCAGGGTATTTTTTTGAGTGGTTAAACACTCCTGACTCTCTCCATAAAGTGCCACTTTCCCACAGAGCACAGCACTGAACAAACCATCTCATTCCACTCTGGCTGTTTGGGGACGCACGTCCTCTGTTATGGTGTGGGGACAGTTTACCCCCCCCCCCCCCCCCCGGGATATTTTCTGTGCTAAAATAGAAATATAAAAAGCTTTCTCCTATTTAACTGCTTGTGTTTGACTCCATGCTGTAAAGAAAAAAAGCCAGGGATCCGCTCAGGTGAGCAGGGAGGGGACAAGGAATGAGTGGAATGGAGCTAAGCCATGCCAAGGGGCTGCTTTTTGGGGAGCTCTGGGACCCCCCTGCCCACCCTGAGCTCGGGACCTTGTGCTGCCCAGGGAAGCCTGGCAGGGTGGAACTCCTGTATCTGGGAACTTACACCATTCAGCAATGCCTGTTCTCCAGGGGGATGTCAGTCTTGAGGTAGAAACAGGGCAACAGGATCGCGGATTTTAACAGCAGCCCCAAAATCCTGGCTTAAAAACCATTCCATGGCTTGTCCACGCTGGGGGGGAGCACATGGAAGTCTGAACTAAGTTTTGGTTTGCAGAGGTAGAAAACACCCCTAAAAATATCCAGACCTGGCTTACAGAAAACAAGGACCAGGCCCACACTCAACCTCTCCATCTACACCATGCAAAGCGCCCAAATCTGCCATAGGTGCATTTGGGGTCCCCAGGGGACCCCAGGGCTCAGCAGCCTCACAGCAGAGGCCAAATTCATCTTGGTGAAACCCCTGAGCTCCTCAGACAAAAGGTTCTGCCCACTTTATTATTATTTAGAGACATTTTAATACTTTGAACAGACTGATAGAAGAGCTGCCATATTAAATTAGCTGCATTGAAATCCATCAGAGGGTTTTTCCAACAGATTCCTTCCCCAGCAGCAGGCTGAGCCTTCCTTCCAATAAGCAGGATAATGTTTCATGGTTTGCTGCCACTCTAGTACTTAAGATTTCAATTCTGTTGCTTTATTTGTAGCAAGTTAACTGCCATCAGCAGAAACAATTCTTCCTGAAATGATAACCACGTTACAGATGCCAAATCTAATAGCTCCATTACCCCAGATTACCTCCTGGAATTAAATAGAAGGGTAAATTGCTGTGGTTTTATACAGAGTATGAACAACCCAGTTCATCCCCTGCACTGGGAATAGATGTGGTGGGGCATGGGAATCTCTGAGTTCTCCAGTCAAAACCTGTTAGGTCTGTTAAAGGCACTCAGAGAACAGTTAAAAGCCAGAAAAAGAATCCAGGTGAAAGTTTCAGACAAATAAAACTTCATTTTTGACCAAATAATGGGGATCACTGGGAACTGGAAATGTCCCAAGAGCCCAGAACAGGAGCTGTGCCCTGAGAGAGCTGCTCTCGTTATTTTTTTATAGAATCCCAGAATGGTTTGGGTTGGAAGGGACCTTAAAACTCATTCAGTCCCACCCCCTGCCACGGGCAGGGACACCTTCCATCAGCCCAGGTGGCTCCAACCTGGCCTTGGACACTTCCAGGGATGGGGCAGCCACAGCTTCTCTGGGCAACCTGTGCCAGGGCCTGCCCACCTGATTCCTTCCCAGGATTCCTTCCCAGGACTTTGCAACATGACTTCAATTTACAGAGCAAAGAGTCAGTGATCCTTCCCCAAACACTCTTGGAAGCACAGCCCCGAGGCTGCCAGAGCTGCAGGAGGGTTTGGATGATCCTCTGGGGCACAGGGGGGGACTCTTGGGGCTGGGCCTGTGCAGGGCTGAGGGTTGGACTCCAGGATCCTTGGGGGTCCCTCCCAGCTCAGATATTCTGGAATTCTAATTGGGATTTAGCAACTTCACCTTCAACTTTTCCTCTTCTCCACTTTGCTGCACATCCTGTCTCAGCACAGGACACCACAAAGCTCCCAAGTGGCCCTTGGGTTCCTCAAGCAACACAAATGAAGTGCTTCATTCTCCTTTGTAACAATGCTCCCCATTAAATAAATGAGGAATCAAAGAGTGCTCGACAATTTAAATAAAAACACCATTTGATTTTGTAGTAAATCCTTCAAGAAGGTGGACGTTGACAAGAACAGATTGCTCATCCACAACCAAATAATGGCCTGCAGACAAAGAGCTGATAAAGCCTCTTGTTCTTCTGCCCCTTAATTAAAAGCATTAACACAGCTTGTTTTTAAAAATCACACGGCTCAGCTAAATGCATTTTTATTTGTCCCCATAGCTATTCTTCCTTTAATGAGAAAGGAAAAACACAATTTGGCAGGAAGGAAGAGCAGGATTATTGGGTTTGTATCCAGGAATCCACAGTGTTAGTTCCCCACCATTATTTCAGTTGGTTCCTCTACACAATAACTGATGAAAGGTCAAGAAGAGCAGCTTTTATGAAATATCCTCAGTATGGATCTCTAAATAAAGATGAAGGAGATACAGGGGAAAACGTTTATCCTGGTCTATTAAGTTACTTTAATGGTCTTCCTTTCTTTAGCACACAGTTATCATCTGATGATTAAAAAGTCTCAAGGAGATTGCTTCTTCAATTCAAGGAAATTAATTTTCCCCCACAATTGGATTTGGCTTCCAATTTGGTACTAAAGAGCAAGTTATAAAATATGTAGGGAAAAAAAAAAAAGGTATTAAAAAATTAATTAGTGGTTTGACTGCAAGGAGGTTGAGAAGAGACAGAGTGTCCAGTTCCCATCAAACCACTGTTGTGTTTAATAAACTTGGGTCATGGAGTTGCTCACTTTCCACATGACAACCCTTTGGGAGACACAGCCCCACATTTGGCACATTTTGGATAGTCCTTTACCTGCCCAGAAATATGTTCTTTGTCTCTCTCCCCACCTCACTATTCCTGATTTAACATCTTAGACTCCCAGAATGGTTTGGGTTGGAGGGACCTTAAAACCCATCCAGTGCCACCCCCTGCCATGGGCAGGGACACCTTCCACCAGCCCAGGTTGCTCCAACCTGGCCTTGGACACTTCCAGGGATCCAGGGGCAGCCACAGCTTCTCTGGGCAACCTGTGCCAGGGCCTGCCCACCCTCCCAGCCAGGAATTCCTTCCCAGTATCCCATCTAACCCTGCCCTCTGGCAGTGGGAAGCCATTCCCCCTTGCCCTGTCTCTCCAGTTCCTGATGTTGAGTCTCTCCATGTCTTCCTTGTACCTTCCTCAGATCCTGAAAGGTGCTGGGAGGTCTGCACACCATTTTCCCAGCCTGTCTCCCCAGTGCTCTTATCAGCTTTGTGGCCTCCTCTGGACTGGCTCCAACAGCTCCACATCCTTCCCATGCTGGGGGCACCACAGCTGTTTGCAGGGCTCCAGGTGGGGTCTGCCCAGGGCAATCTGCATTTTCCATTTTGACTTTGAGGGAAAATTTCAGCTAAGTTACCAAATTTAGTCAAATTAAGCCTGTGGCTTTAATTAGTGGCTGATTTCCCTGATGACAACAGGGTACGGAAGAACATCACCTTTATTTTTACGTGATATTCTGTGATAAAACACTTGACTTCCTTTTGGCCATAGGCAAAATGAAGGACCTAAAAGAGAAGCAACTGCCAGCACCATCCCCTCTGTGCCTGAGAGGACATAAATAAATAAATAAAGCTGGGGTGAGTAGCACCCACGAGTGGAAATTAAATATAAGGATGTGGCATTAAGGACTGACCCCTCTGTCATCAAACAGGGACAGTCAGAGCCTGCCCCAGTCCCAACCCTGTGCCCCACTGGCAGCTTCAGGAATCCCAGGATGGAGTTCTCCCACTCCAGCCCACTGCAGAACCACAACAGCAGGACTCTGGGGTGGTGGAGGGGCAGCTGAGGCTCCAGGGCCACCCCAGAGCTGCCACTACCCCCAGGTGGGATCTGTTCCCAGTCAGTTCCTGGAGCTGGGAGTGAGTCCATTCTCTGCAGGGAGAGGACACCAAGGCAGGAGAACTCCCTGCACAGGGGAAATGGGAGGGCAGGCAGAGCAAACCAAAGACCCAAAGACTAACCTGGCCCTGCCCAACCTGCTGTCATCTCCCTCAGCTCTACCCCACCACCTTCCCCTGTCCTCAGAAGAGGTTTGGTCACATCCAGAAGGCACCAGCAGGGATGAGGATGAGGCAGATCCCTCCTGCCTGGCCCCGGCCCTCACAGCCTTCACCCCGTGAGCTCGTCAACCACAATCTCACCCCTTCCTTTCCCCCTTCCCAGCCTCTCCCAGTGCCAGACACACCAGGCAGACACACATGGAGCAAGGTTTGCTTTACAAGTGACTTCAACCCATGAATTGGAGAACTTTGCAGCACCAGGGCAGCGTGGGAGAGGGGGCCAGCAGTGCCCCAGGGCAGGAGGGTGATGGCAACAGCCCAAAACCTACACCAAGGAGAAACACACCCTGCTCCTGCCTCCTGCAGAGGATATCTCTGTGCAGATGTGGAGCCAGGCTCTGAGCTCCCCCTCACTGCCTGTGCAATGGCTTGGGCAGAGGGAGCTGGGTGTGCTTCGCCAGGACGGAACCAAATTGCCATGAAGGAATGGCATTTTAGGCCCCAGCAGAGCACCTTCCTTCCCATTATCCCTAGGATGGCATCTGCAGCAGTTGTTTCCTGACTAATCCTCCCTTCCCTGCCCCAGTGACCTTGGCTAATTGTCTGTTTCCAATGGGTTTATTTTCCCGCTGTTGCCAAGAACGACAGAACCTGAGAAACAAATTAAAAATGAGAGATACCACATAAAAGAGATGCTAGATTGCAAGCCTTTGCTGAATTTATTGGAGATTAACACAACCTCAACTTTTAATGGCAAAGAAGCTGTGAAAATGATGTATTTTTTAAAATAGCTATTCCAGCTACCCACGGCTGTGACCTTGCTCGAGCCTGATTTGACTTTGTCGCTGTCGTGTCCCTGCTCGCTCTGGGACTTCAGGCAAAGCATTTAACTCCTTTGTGCCTCTGTTTCCTCCTCTGGCAGGTGAGTACAAATACCTGGATGCCCGGAGAAAAAAGCATTTATAAATGACTTCAGTGATTTCCCCACAGAGCTGCTGAATCAACTACTGATGTTGTTATGGACCCCTCCAATTTCAGTTTTCTGTGGTGAGAAAAGCACTGGTAGTTAACATCCTCCTAAGCAAGGAATTGCTGTTTTCTAGCCTTCCTGCCAACCCCCAGCAGCAACAAAAGCTGGTGCCCACCCTGTGCTAAGACACAGCGTGGGAACCTGCTGCAGATTTCTATTTACACGTCCAAGCTCAGCTGCAAAATTTCCCCTCCGGGATAAAAACTGCTGCTGAGGTTGTTGCCTAAAAACATTTCCCTTCCTTGTTGATTCTAAAAACCAAGGTTGTCCCAGCACTGAAGATCACTGAGCACCCACCTCCACACCCATGTGCATTTTTAGGAGTTTCCATGCTGCTCCAGGCTGCCAGAATGCTCCTGTGCAGGCAGCAAGCATCTCCAACTCCATGTGTTTTGTCATCTGAAGTAAAACTCCAGCCCTAAAGATCCCCATTCCATGGAGCAGGGCTTACCCCATGCCCACAGCTGCCTAGAAACAGCAGACCCTCAATCCATGGGCCAGCTGCCCATCCATGTCCCACAACCATCCTGTTGGGACCTCATCGACCTCGAGAACCCCCTCCAGCCCAGGAGCTGGGAGATGGGAGGGAGCTCAGGGCCAGGAGAACATTCACAAGGTATGTTGGGCTGTTCTCCACCCCTGACCTGAGCCCTGCCATAGCCCAAGGTGACCTTTCCAATGGTCCTGGGGGTCCTGTGCCCCCTGGCACACAGGGAGCAGTGCTGGGTCACGGGTTCGAGGGGTGCAGCTCTGAGTGCTGGAGCACAAACCCTGGACAAGTCACCTTGGAGACGGTAAATTTGGTAATTAGTCTTCAAATGGGAACTGTTCAGGAATGGTTTTGAGGAAATAGTTGCAATTACAGGGTTCTCCCTTGGGATGTACTTAAAAGATGGCTCTTGATTTGAGCTCATTTCCAGGCAGCTGCAGGCTGTTTGCTGGAGGCAGGGCAGGGAATGGGGGGGATACCCTGAGTGTCCCACGTGGGGGGACCCCTGAGGCCCACCCAGGTGCCTCCCCAGGGCACAGGAGACCCTTCCCACAACCACTGCAGCACATGTGCAAACATCTGTGTGCCAGGGGGTTGACCCTGAATGGGTCCTGTTTATTCACACAGGCAGGACTGGAGGACATAACAGCAGTAATTCCCAGGGATTTATTAGGGACAGTCCTGCAGGAGAGGCAACACAGAGTCTTGGAGCTGAGATAGAGCAGAGCAAGATTTTCATATGTGCCCATAGTGGGAGCCACTGAAAAATGTATAAGAGATGCAAGAAAAGCACTTTCCCTTCCTGGAAAGCAAATCAAGAGAAAAAATCAAGAGGAAAAAAGGGGAGCCCGGATTAACATGGATAAAGAGTCAGGCAGGCTCAGTATCTGCTTAACCTGGTTTTACTTTCCCTGTGTGACTGGTCCCCTAAAGGTCTGACCCTCAGGGCAGAGCTGGAAATTGCTGTTTCATTATCCCTGCCCAGGAATGATCCAGCCTGAGCATATCCTGGGATCAACCCCAGGAGCTGAGCCCCAGAGCCTGGGCCCCACTAGGAAAAGAGAGATTTTCTTCTATCTCATTAATTAAACCATGTTAACCAACGGGAGATAAAATTCAAGCAACGCTAAGTGATTTGAAATTTTAATCTGAGCTGGGAGGGGAGTAAATCCAAGTGTCTACCCGTGCTGTGGGTCCCTCCACAGGGAAACTGTGCATCCCTTCCAAGGAATGTTGCACATCCCTCCCCAGGGAAGCTGCTGTTCCAGCACAGGACAGGTGAGGGGAGCACACACCTTCCTTCATTAACCTCCAGGAGGTCACAGTCTCTTCCTGCCATCGACTCTCAGTCACCTCAAACCCCCTCCTGAACAGCTTATCCAGGGCTTCAATCCCACATGGATTCTCTATTAAACAAGCAGTGTTTGCCTATGCAAATCAGACCTATTTATTCCACATCAGAGATGCACAGCTCCCCAGGGCAACTCAGCCACTGGCTTGAATTTGGCCAGAAGTGGTTTAAAAGCTCATTTGTGTTAATTGGCAGCGACTGAAATGCAGCTCATTGGGCAGCTCGGAGCACAACGGGAGGTGCCTCCACCAGTCCTCCCAGACCCTTGGATTTAACACACAGCTGGGTAGCCAGAACCCCTAAACCAGCTCCCAGTTCCTCCAGAAGACAATGGGTTCACGGAATCCTGGATTTAAGGATCTGCATTTGCACCACTTCAAACTCCCTGTCACAGGTGAATGCTGAGATTCCACCTCTGTGCAGCTGAAACATTTCCTGTCCTTTTATTTCACAGGAAGGTTTGGGTTGGAAGGGACATTAAAGATCATCTCGTTTCAACCCCTCTACCCCAAACCCCTAAAGGTGACGTGGTAGAGGAATAACATTTATTTCACTGCACTTTGGACAAGGCCTGGAGGGACAGGACGCAGGGAATGGCTTCCCACGGACAGAGGGCAGGGAGAGATGGGATATTGGGAAGGAATTCTTGGCTGGGAGGGTGGGCAGGCCCTGGCACAGGTTAGGCAGAGAAGCTGTGGCTGCCCCTGGATCCCTGGAAGTGTCCAAGGCCTGGTTGGAGCACCCTGGGCTGGTGGAAGGTGTCCCTGCCCATGGCAGGGGTAGAACTGGATGAGCTTTAAGATCCCTCCAACCCAAACCATTCCATGATCTGTGATTCCTTAACACTTAGCACTGGAAGCCCTGACTTACAACAAAATGTTTGAGGCAGGAAAAGGGAAAGAAAAAAGGGTCCAAACATTTCTCCTTGGAAACACCTCGGACGGTGACCAGTTTGGGTGTCCAGGACTGCACATCCAACCTGATACCTAATCCTAAACCCACTCCCCTCTGCTTTTCACGTGGGAGCATCCAATTCCTGGTGGATAACACAGATATCACTCATGCAAACCCTGCAGGTTTTGGTCCCACCTCTGGGTCTCTGCTGTCCTGGAGGGTTTGGCTCCTTGGAGCTGCTCACCCTTCCCAAAGGCTTCTGCAGGAATTGCTTCACCAGGAACACAACCCTTCTCTCCCTACCAGCAAAAACAGCTCTGTAACTGTAACTTCATCTCCTTCCACTGTTGCCAGACTGCTAATTAAATGATAATTACTTTGAGATGTAATATGTATAACTATCAGGCACTTAACAGGAATGTGTTATTTACTTTTCTTTTTTTAACATGAATGTATTTTTTCTCAAGGGCAGCCAAGCAGTTGACTTTTACTCGTGTTCTTCCTCTGCACTGAGCACAAAAATCACTGTGAACAAACTTCACAGGTGTAAACAAAGTTCTCTTTGTCAGACCCAGCTCTCAAC
>NW_020956803.1:117401-150099 GCF_003031625.1 Empidonax traillii
ATCTCAGCCAAAGGTTCTTCCCCCAGAGGGTGGTTGGCACTGAACAGGCTCCCCAGGGCAGTGGGCACAGCCCCAAGGCTGCCAGAGCTGCAGGAGGCTTTGGATGATCCTCTGGGGCACAGGGGGGGACTCTTGGGGCTGGGCCTGTGCAGGGCTGAGGGTTGGACTCCAGGATCCTTGGGGGACCCTCCCAGCTCAGTCACTTCATGATCAGGTGCCAGAGGGCAGGAGCTGCCTGGTGATGCCCCTGGCACCAACCTGGAAGTCAAACACCTTTTTTTCACTTTTCCTAAATGTTGAAGGGAACTCTTGGCACCAGGACTTGCTGAGAGTTTTGTCATTTAGGAGGGCTTTGAATCCAAGACTCCACTGGGAGCTGAGGGCTCCAAAACACTGGAGCCCCTCTGCTCTGGAGCCAGGCTGGGACAGCTGGGGGGGTTCCCCTGGAGAAGAGAAGGCTCCAGGGAGAGCTGAGAGCCCCTTGCAGGGCCTAAAGGGGCTCCAGGAGAGCTGGAGAGGGACTGGGGACAAGGCATGGAGGGACAGGACAAGGGGGAATGGTTTCCCACTGCCAGAGGGCAGGGACAGATGGGATATTAGGAAGGAATTCTTGGCTGGGAGGGTAGGCAGGCCCTGGCACAGGTTGCCCAGAGAAGCTGTGGCTGCCCCATCCCTGGAAGTGTCCAAGGCCAGGCTGGAGCACCCTGGGCTGGTGGAAGGTGTCCCTGCCCATGGCAGGGGGTGGAACTGGGTGATATTTAAAGTTCCTTTCAAACCAAACCATTCTGGGATTCTCTGAATTAAAAAAATCAATGCATTTGGTGATTAAAAAAACCCCAACACCATCACCCCCCATAAAAAGAAAATTAACCTCCCCCACAACAAACTGTCTCATGTCAAGGGGGCCCCATTCCAGCAGGTCAGTCCCTGGCTACACAGGTGCTCAGGCTTTGAGCTTTGTAACCAACCTGAAGTCAGCAGATAATCTACAACAATACCACTGCTGCCCTGGGCTCAGCGTTGCTGCCCTTTCAGAGAGCTCTTACAGCAGCCTTTGCCAACCCCAGCCTGTGCAGCTGAGGGAGGAAACACAGCCTTTCACAGGTCTTTTGGTGTGATAAACACCTGGCACGGGATGGGATTTCTGCTTTTGAAGCCCTACCTTGTCTGAGCCTTAAACAGGCAGTTTGGATAAATCCCTTGGCAAATACTGGGCCACCTGACCGTGGCTGGGTGGATCTGCACTAATCCAGAGGGAGGTGGATCCAACCCCACCTCTCCACCCCTGAGCTCCCTTCCCTGGCAATCATCTTGAACCGAGCTTTACATTTTCACTACAGCTCTTCCCATCTTGGTTTTTATTTCCTCTCTGCTTCACTCTCTTGTTCAAACCAAAACAAACCCCAAGCTCTGAGAAATGAGAGTGACATTTGCTGCTCGACGCTGGAGGCACAAATTGTATCTGTAATATTTCCCACGGATTGTGTTTCTGCACTACATATTCGTGAAGGGGAAGACAAACCTGGGAGCTGCCCTTCCTGCCAATGGGCTGCTAGCGAGGAGTTGTCAAAATAAATGCATTACTCAGCTCCTTTGAGGTGCTTACAGGGCTGTTTCAGAGCTCCCTCATTTACCCAGAGAGTGAAGCTGTTCCAGCTGTCAATAAGCATTACTCACATCCCTGCTCCCAGGCCCAGACTATCGTGGATGGAAATGCCCCCACCTAAATTCTGTCTGCACAAATATCCTGAACTTCCCAGGGACTCCAGGCTCCTGGATCTTTAACTCCAACCTCGAGGACAGAACTGTGAGAAACCCCTCACAGGGCTGTGCAAAACCAGCTAATGATGTCACTCAACTGATGATGTCATCACCCAGCACTGATTTCTGACAGTGCCTTGGATTGCACAGAATCACGGAGGGACCCCCCAAGGATCGTGGAGTCCAACCCTCAGCCCTGCACAGGCCCAGCCCCAAGAGTCCCCCCCTGTGCCCCAGAGGATCATCCAAACCCTCCTGCAGCTCTGGCAGCCTTGGGGCTGTGCCCACTGCCTGGCTGGGTCTCTCAGCTCTGCAATGTGGGTTTGGAGTCTGGTGCATAAAAACTCAGCAGGGAGCAGAGGGAGCTGCTCCAACTTCTGCAGAAAGGGGACGCCTTCCCACAGGGAATCCCAAGTGCTTCACCATTCCAGTTTTGCTCACAAGGCTTTTGTCCCACCCACAACAGGTCCGTGGCCAAAGGCTGATTCCTCTGCCTGTGTTTGGCCTAAAGGTCAAGCAGCAGCAGATTCCCTGGGGGAAAGGATGTGCAGTTTGCCCTGGCCGACCTCCAAACCACTGCAGGCCTTCACAAATCAACTCTGATGGATCCACAGGCTGGAGAACACTGGAGGGAGTGGATGCCAGTGTGTGGAGCCCCAGAAAAGAAGCTGGGTCAGCAGAGAACCTTTGCCAGTGGATCATATGCTGAGTCCTGCACATCCAGACACTGCTGAACCAAACCAGGAGTTGCCAGGAGTTCACACCCTAAGGACACGCTTTCCAATCCCACTGCCTCCTGATTTGTGGACAAACCTTAATTCTTAAACGAAACTGCATTTTTAATGTCTCCTTGCAGAGGCTTCTTGTCTGTGCAAAATTAGCAAAATTAGAAGGAGAGGGAGAAAATAAAGCCATGTGCTAGGAATTCACTCCATGGAATAGCAGCAACTGTGCCCTGCCTTTCTGTAAAGCACCACATGCCAAAAGAGCCCAAAGCACTTTCACTCCACTTCTGCCTTTAATCAGACAAAACATGTGTTGATTTTAACAGTGTGAGACAGAGCAGGGAACAGCCCAGGAGACCAGGGCAGCTCTGGTGTCTGGGAGCCACAGCCAGCTGCAGGAGGAGGCTGAAATGTTGAGACAATCAGGGGATTGAACACAACCCCAAACCCTCCTGAAGCCATGGGGTAAATGTGCACAGAACCTACAGGGGCCCAGTGGTGTCATGGAAAGGTTCCTAATCCCCCCCCCCCGAAGCACACCTGAGCACTCCAGTGCTAATTCTGCACTGAAGAACCTCCTTACTGAGGAGGTTACTGAACCTCCTCCCACTTGGCCAGCCCTGCTTTGAGAGGTGACAGACTGACATTTTAACAGGTGAGAGACTAAACTGGGGCTGGCAAGGGCTCACTGAGGAATTCACTCTGAATTAAGGCAACCATTAAAACCCCTACTGACGACTTGAGACGCATTTTGGAGATCCTGGCCTGGCAATTTTAAAACCTCCCAAAAATCCTGTCACAAACTGGATAGACAGACATTCTCAGAACTTGCTGCTTCATTCCTGCAGCTGGGAAACACTCAAGGGGGAGCAGGGTCACCAAAGGCACTGGAAACAGGGTGTCCTGTGGCAGCATCTCCCAGACTGGAGAAAAACCAGACACACTAAAACTCAGCTCTTATCAACCTCATAGAACCATGAAAGAACCATCATGGAATCCCAGACTGGTTTGGGTTGGAAGGGACCTGAAAGATAATCTTGTTCCACCCCCTGCCCTGGGCAGGGACACCTTCCACTAGCCCAGGTTGCTCCAACCCTCCAGCCCTTGGACACTCCCAGGGATCCAGGGGCAGCCACAGCTTCTCTGGGCAACCTGTGCCAGGGCCTGCCCACCCTCACAGCCAGGAATTCCTTCCCAATATCCCATCTAACGCTGCCTTCTGGCATTGGGAAGCCATTCCCCCTTGTCCTGGCACTCCAGGCCCTTGTAAACAGTCTCTCTCCATCTTTCCTGTAGCTCCTTCAGGCACTGCAAGGCCACAATCAGGTTTCCCTGAAGCTTCTCTTCCCCAGGCTGAACACACCCAGTTCTCTCAGCCTTTCCTCCCAGCAGAGCTGCTCCCTCCCTCTGATCAACCTCTGCTCCATCCAACTGATCAACCCCTGCTCCATCCACCTGATCCACTGCCCCCATGGGACACGCTGCTTCTGCCCTGGGGTGGCTGCCCCAGTTCATGCCAGAGCAATTCTGGCTGGGGCCAGTGGATCTCGAGCTGTTCCCCATGGCCTGTGCTGGCTGCAAAGGAGAAGAGGACTCTGAGTGATCTTAGAAAAACCAAATTGCCCCCAGAAAGTCAAATCTCCCAAGCACACACACACACACACACACACACGCACACTGCTCTGTGCAAGCAGCTGGGTTTCCATCTCTGGCCTTCCCAGGTGGTTTTCTGGAGTGTGGGATTGCAGAAGGGGGAGACACCTCCCTCACACTCACAGAAGCTTCCCAAAATCGTTTTTATGCCAATAATTTAACAAAAAAGCTCATCTGGCCAATGTAGCCCTGGAGAACTCCTGTGCATTAACCCCATCACATGTGCAGGGTGATCACAGACAAACCCGGGCTTGGATTCCACATATTGCCTTCCTGAGCTGGATGAAAGATTCAGCTCCCAATTTAAACACAAAAAATTGCTGCTCTTTTGCCTTTCTGAGTGCCCCAAGTGCCTCCAGAGCTGCCTTTGAACCACACTGAGAATCAGATGCAGGAGCCAAAGCTCTGCAGTATCAGCCTGGGATTTGGAGCATCTGTGTGGTTGGTTTTTCTCCCCATTAATTTACTTTGACAGAAAAGAGCAGGAAAGCTTCTGGCTCCCGTGTGGGCAAAGTGGATAAACAGCAGGAATTGTAAGGGAAGCTGAAACTAAACCAAAAAGCAGGAGGCTGCTGCCCTGGCTAAGAGCCTCCTGTGCTCCCTTTCCCCATGCCAACCTCTGTGCCGTGTGTGATGTAATGAAGGTGTTTTGCTGCTTACCCCCTCTCCCAGCCTCACCTTCCTGTTTTATTTGGACCATTTGGAAGGGAAAAACAACCCATCCTGTCCCCATGATGCAGGAGCAGAGGATTCTCCTGATCTTCTCAGAGCCTCCCACTCAGCAAGACCCTAAAAACATCTTTGGCATCGACCACGAGCAGCTCCGACAGCTTCAGGTCCCTGATGTCCCACATTCCACCTCCAGATTTCACTGAGGCCAAACCAGCTCTGGTACAGCTGCCTGACTGCCCCCCAAACCCACCCAAGCAAATCCTAATCCTGCTGCTTGGGAAAAGTCCTCAAGAGGGAGTAACTCCTGAGTGGGCAAACATCTGTGCAGCTCTGCAGTGGGAGAACTGCGTGGATTTAGCACCACAATTCTTCCTGCAGGGTTAATCTTCAGACCTTGTTTGTGTTTCTGATTCCCCTGTCGGGTCTGTGGGGTGTGGGCAGAGCACACATGGCTCTGTCTTACACCCTCAGCTGCTCTGGGTGACACAAGACACCTCCAAGTGCTGATGGCTGACACCACCAGCTGATTTCCACCCCGGGACTGATCCAAACAGGAACATCTCTGACCTCTGGGCAGCAGAAGCTTTTCCGAGCCACAATCCTTCATTTCTTTCCTCAGCCAAACTGAAATGCAGCCAGAGTGAAGGAGGCTCCCAGCCCTGGTTTTGGAGCTCAATGTTTCCAAGTGGGGAAGGGCCAAGGTGACTTTCTGTGCTGACTGAAAGGGTGTGTGGGAGTTGGAACTTGGAGAGACGCAAATGCAACCAGGCAAGTCAAGCTCTTCCTTCTGCAAAGCACATCCCATTGCAAATCTCCCACAACAATTAGTTACACCAGGCCCAAATCTTACCCCCTCCCTCTGCAATCAGTAAGAAGCCTTGGCTCAAGAGGAGAAGGAGTTTTGCAATCAGGATCGGGAGGGAAAGGGGCTTTGCCATCTTCCTGACAGAAGAGTTTGGAATAAAAACTCATCCCTGAGTGTCTGCCCCACCTCCTCCAGTTGCAGGTTTTAATTAAGGCAGAAACACATGACACTAATTCATGTTCTCAGTTACACAACCCACCAAACACCAGCACAACCACCAGAGCCTCTGGATGGAGCCCAGTCAGAGTGAGATCAGAGTGTGGCCCATCAGCTATGGAAGGGATTCAGAGGATCATGGATTGTTTGGGTTAGAAGGGACCTGAAAAACCATCCAGTGCCACCCCCTGCCATGGGCAGGGACACCTTCCACCAGCCCAGGTTGCTCCAACCTGGCCTTGGACACTTGCAGGGATGGGGCAGCCCCAGCTTCTCTGGGCAACCTGTGCCAGGGCCTGCCCACCCTCACAGCCAGGAATTCCTTCCCAATATCCAACCTAAATGTCCCCTCTGTCAGTCTGAAGCCATTCCCCTTGTCCTGTCACTCCAGTTCCTGATGAACAGCCCCTCTGACTTCCCTAGAGCCCCTTTGGATCCTGGAAGGGGCTGGGAGGTCTCCACTCAACCTTCTCCTCTTCTCCAGGCTGAACAGCCCCAGCTACTTCACAATTATCTGGAGGTTTATCAGCCACCCTTTTTGACAATCTAAACATTTAACAAGACCCTGCTCTGAGAGGTCACAAATGATTTATAGCTGAAGAAAAGAGGAAAAAAAGCCAATTCAACCATCCTTGTCATGAGGGATAAACCCCACTGAGGGTCAAAGCACAGACATGGACAGGGACCACAGATGTCCTGTCATCTCTGGGGGCTTTGTGGGAGCATCCAGAGACACCAGAACCCCTCAGTGAACTATTGATTAGGTTTATTTTACCCACTGCAATACAACCACAGCTCTGGTATTTCTTTCTCTCACCTTCCAGTGAAGTCAACAGCAAAAGGCAACCCCCAGCTGGGTTTAAGGACAGAGATGGGCAAACCACTTTCACCCCAAAAAAATGTAGTCTGAAAAAATATATTTAGTTCAAGCAAAAGACCCAACTTCTGTAACTTGTCAACTAAAAAAGGCCACATGCAGCTCTCTTAACTATTTCCTCAGACTTGAAAACTTTGATTTTAGACCAGATTTACCCCCCAAAAAAATCCCCAAAGGGATATTTTTGTTTCACATGACATCAGTGCCTGATTTTCCTTCAGCTGCACAGAGACATGGGCACGTTCTTCCCATCAAATAAGGGTGGCAACAAAAATCTCTGACAAATCAAAGTCCCTGAGAACTCAACACCTGAATTGGGAAACGATGCAGGTGCGAAAATTGCCATTTCCTGAGCTGCCAGTTCTCCTGCCCACACCAATCCAAGGAGCCTGGAAAACTAAACTCCACTTGCCCAAAGCAGGGCAAGCTGTTCCCAAGGTCACCCACCCCAGGAATTACCTGCTTGGGGGTCTCTCACAAGCATCACTTGGCACTAATGAAGAGGAAAATGAAGTTGGAGGGGATTGTCTTTGGGGTTGGGTTACTTTTTTTCGCCCAACACAGTGAATAATTCATTATGGGGATGGCCAACACAGAAGGATTGTTTTGCAAGCAGACACCCTCAATTTGATTTTTAAAATAAGCTCTTTTCATTTATACAAACATGGAACACACTTCAGTGCAGTACTTCAGGTAAATGAAACTTGTGGTGGAAGAGTTGTTTCCATCAGCCAAAGGGAACAGAATTTATAACACCTTTATTAGTAAAAATTATACAGGTTTCAGAAAGTGAGAATGGCACTTGTGAAAATAACCCCCTGCAGGACCTGAGTGTGCTCCTTTCCATTTCACTGTCCAACATCTGCATCTCCCAGGCTCAGGAAAGGGACTTCAAATGACTTGGAATATTTCGTGGGACGTGAGAACTGCCAGCAAATCCCACTGCCTCAGTTCTGTCCTCCCAAACAACCAAGGAAAGGTGGAAAAAAAATAGCAGGTGGAGTGGAACACTTGGAGATTAAAAGGTTCAGCAGAGAGTGGTTTCTGTGATATTTCTTAGAGAGGAGATGCCAGAAGGCAGCAACAACCCACAGGGGGTCACGAAAGGAAAGGTAACTGGAAACAGAAGTGGTGCTGGGGAAGCACTGCCCCAGAGCACAGGGGAAACCTGAACACCCAGCACTGCTGGAGGGCAAGGCCAGGGGCACAGTGGCCAGTGGCACATTTTCAATGCCCAGGTCCAGGCACAAACCAAGGCTAAATCCAACGTCACCCATAGCACAGGGCAAGGGGAAAAAGAGCATCCTGGGCTCTTCCCAGGTACCCCATCACCTGCTCACAAAGGCTGGACACTGCATGGGGCTTTCCTTCCATTAAATATGGTTATTCTTATAAAACTTCATCATTTAGGCAGCTCATTTCCTGATCTGTGTTTCTCTGCAGTGTTTCCTGCAGTGCCCTCAATGCCCCCCCAGTCAATACCCTCACCATTATGGTGGGTCATAACGACACAGAAGCAGCACATTTTCCACTCCTGTTCTCCTGAAAAGGTCCTTGCCTTCACTCTCCCTGACACACAACACCTCAGCATCAAGAGCTGCCTTGTGGCATTTGCAGGCAGCACGAGGGCTCTGCGCTGCTCCACGGCCGAGTGCACCCCACAGGGAGCCAGGGACCTGCCCAAGGGAATGGAGGCAAAATACAGGGAAGGAATTCTTCCCTGGGAGGGTGGGCAGGCCCTGGCACAAGTGTCCCAGAGAAGCTGTGGCTGCCCCAGCCCTGCAAGTGTCCAAGACCAGGTTGGAGCACCCTGGGCTGGTGGAAGGTGTCCCTGTCCATGGCAGGGGGTGGAATGGAATGATCTTTAAGGTCCCTTCCAATCCAAACATTCTATGAATTATAGTGACCCTTCTATAGCTGATGGGCCACACTCTGATCTCATTCCAGAGGTTCTGGATCTGTGCTGGTGTTTGATGGGGTTGTGCAACTGAGAGTATGAATTGGTGTCCTTAGAGCCCCTTGCAGGGCCTCAAAGGGCTCCAGGAGAGCTGGAGAGGGACTTGGGACAAGGGATGGAGGGACAGGACACAGGGAATGGCTTCCCACTGCCAGAGGGCAGGGTTAGATGGGATACTGGGAGGGAATTCTTGGTGTGAGGCTGGTGAGGCCCTGGCACAGGATGCCCAGAAAAGCTGTGACTGCCCCAGCCCTGGAAGTGTCCAAGGCCAGGTTGGAGCACCCTGGGCTGGTGGAAGGTGTCCCTGCCCATGGCAGGGGGTGGAATGGAATGATCTTTAAGGTCCCTTCTAACCAATCCATTCTGGGGATTTTCATTATCACTCCTGAGATTGATTCCAGGGGGTAATTCCATCCCCATCACACCACAGCACCATCACCTGTGAGCTGTCACAGCAGCAACAGCTCCTCCCTGCTGGGTGGAGAGAGGCACAATCAGGACCTTGAGAGTGAGGAGGCAAAATGTGCAGAATAATTCATCCTCCTTGAAAGCCCCAACCCAGGCAGGGACCCAGGGCCAGGCACAGTCAATGCATTTCCTACATCCTTGAAAAACAGAGTCCACCCTTCCCTTTGTCATCAGGTTTAGGCAAAGCAGACCCCAGGATCAACAGAAAACGCTATTCACTCTGTTGGCAACTGCCAGCACAACCTCAGAATGATAGAGCTGCTCACTCCAGACATTTGACCTAAAAATCTTGTCTGCCTTCTTCCCAGCCCGCTGTGTTGGTGTGAGCACACATTTCATGCCTGTGCCTGACACAGTTGCTTGGCCACAGTCCAGGATATAAACTGGGCCATCATTTGCTAAGGCCATATTTTGCAAGGATGGACTTGTTTGGGTGAGGGTCCTTCAGAAACCAGTGCTGGCAATGATGGGACTGAGCAGATCTCACATCCGATGTTCTGTGGAGCTTTTTGGTTTTTGGGGCATTGTTGGCTGGAAGGTGAAATGAACCCCAAATAGCTTGGCTTTGCCCTCTGTGACAAAGCTCTCCAGTGGGGAGGGGCAGAGAAGGGGCTGGCAGAGCAGGTCAGGGGCCCAGAGTCCCTGTGGAGGATGGAGTTTGGTTCATCAGTCAGGACAGCAGCTGGAAACAACCCTCCTGTGATCCTGGCAGCACAGACACCCCCACTGCCCAGGGTGGGCTCCAAGTACCTGAAGACCCTACAAACATCACAGCACACTCCTCTGACTGCCCAGCCCAGGATTCCTTGGTCAACACCAAGGAGGTTTCTCCAGGAATCACACCAGGAGCAGCAATGGCCATCCAGAGGGACTGGGATGGGAGGAGGGGCCAGCAGAGCTCCAGGAAATGCTGATCTGGAGCAGCCTCACCCTTTGCAGGAGGACAGGCTGGGGCAGCACAGCCGGGAAGGACCCAGGAGGTGTCCTGGGGGACAGCAGTGCACCCCAGCAGGACCCAGGCTGCAGATGGGAGGATTGTTCCCCATCACTTGGCACTTGTTAGGCCACACCTGGGAGCTCCTCCAGCGCTGGGTCCCAGAGGGTGAGAGAAGGAGCAGCCCAGGGGGAACTGAGTTCAGGAGATGGTGCAGGAAAGGACCAGGGGGAGGAAATGGGTTTGGGGACACACACCTGCCAACAGCCTCCCATAGCCAGACACAGAGCTCTTCCTCTCCCTCTCCCAAAGCCAGATGTTCAAAGTTACCTCAATTAAACCCTCAGGAGCTCCATCCAGCTCCTGCTCACTAATGCAACAGGACACGTTACACATCGACTCCTTTGTTATTCCTGGGTGGAATCCCCTTCCCTTTTAGTGCCTTTCAGATTTTGATGTTTCTAATTTCACTGTTCTGGTTTTCTGGAGCATCAAACATTTCCTGGGTTAGAGTTTTAATAGAGGGATAATTCTGTGTGCCATATGTGAGGGGGAGCAGAACATGCTGACTGCACAAGTGGGTGGAAAAGTCCAGGGGGAAAAGCAGCAGAAGGAAGGGAAGACACTGCATTAAATATTAGTGTGTGGAAGTTGCTGAGCAAAGGAGGAGGATTATGGCAGCCAGGGCTGAGATCCCCCCTTGCTCCATCCCTGCAGGCCCCAAAGGCAGAGCCTGATGCCCAAAGGTGAACATATGGTGAGGAATTCAGAACTCATCCATTTTCCTGCTGAAAACTCAGGAAGGAGATAAACATGGCAGGATTTGTCTGCTCCTTATGATTGCACACAGGGACAAAGCCTGCAAGGGGCTGAGCATCAGCAGCTTTCTGGAGCTGAATCTGCTGGGTGATGAGGATGCTCAGTCCCTCACGTCCCAGTTGGACTGCTGGGACAGTTTAGCTCTCCTTGTCCTTGTCAACCTGTGTTTTCAACTTCACTGCCTCACTTCTGTCCCCCTCCCTCACTGCAGAGGCTGAATATTGAGCAGGACTCAAAAAGACTCTGATGTTGGATGAGAACATATTGATCTCAGTAAGAAACCCAAGGGATACCACTGAACATTTAGGGGCAGGAGGAGTTGTCTACTGAGAAGTTCATCTTCTATAAAAGTTGTTTTCATTTACAGTGAATGACAGTTACAACACTTTGCCAAGTTTTGGGTCACAAGGAACAGTAATTGCATCTCAAACCCTCAATTCTTTCACTGAAGCAAATCCCTCAGCAGTGCTGAGGGGTCTCCAGAACCAAAAATCCAATTTCCCAAGGTGAGTTGGATGCCTACAATCCTGAACCTCATCGATCTGGGACAGGTCCCTCCATTCTCTTCCTGCCCTGAAGAAAATGGCTCTGCAACCACATCGGCTTCCCAATCCTGCAGGAGAGGCTCAACATCACTAGCGAGGTGCCATCACTACAAAGGGACTCAGGGGGTGGCCTGGTTATTCTCAGCAATGCAGAGGAAGCTCTGCCACCAAAACATCTGAAGGAATATGGGCAGCACCCTGGATTTTCACTCCTAAATCCCAAAGTTGTGTTCAACCAGCAGCCAGGACTTTGGAGCCATCATGGGCACAGGCCAGTAAGGCACTGCTGTTGGTAAGCAAACATTTATTCCAGAGCCCTTCCAGAGACAGACTTTTTGAGGAGAAGACAGTGTTGCTGTTCTCCCTCCTTCCAAAGCCAGGCTGCACTTGTGGCTGTCCCAGCAGCCTTTGATTTGGATGAAATGGGGACAAACTCATTAGACTTTGCTACAAAACTCCTTGCAATCCCTCCACAACTGGGCTCTCCTGGTGCTCACCCCACAGCCACGACCCAAACCCACTGCAGGGCTCTGAGCTGGCTCCAAGCAGGAGGGGAGCAGGAAAAAAGCTCTGCCCACCCTCACAGCCAAACCAGTGGGACAATCCTTGCCTAAAAACCCGCAGTGCATCCTCAGCCAGCACTGTGTATGTTGTGTTTTCCAGGCAGTTACTGCTCCTCTCTCTTCTCTTCCCTTTCTACCCAGTGTTTATGGGGTGTTTTGAGGATCTTGAGTGGGAAGAACAGGTTAGGATATCAAGAGGAATTTCTGCCTGGAAAGGGTGGTCAGGCACTGGCAGGGGCTGCCCAGGGAGGTTTGGAGTGCCCACCCCTGGAGGTGTCCAAGGAAGGACTGGAGGTGCCTCTCAGTGCTCTGGAATGGGGGACAGGGGGTACTTGCTGATCTCAGAGGTCTTTTCCAACCTCAGGGATTCTGGGATTCTGGTTGGAAAGGACCCACAAAGATCATCCAGTCCAACCCCTGGCCCTGCACAGGACAATCTCAACTCCCTCACCATGTCCCTGAGAGCGTTGTCCAAACCCTCCCTGAGCTCAGGCAGATTTGCTCCTCAGAGCCAAGCCCTCAACCCTCCTTCCTTCCAAGCCCCAACTCACAAGAGTTTTCTCTGGGGAAAATAAATAAGGAAATAAATAAAATGAAGGTTTCTTTTCCCTCTGCTTGTACACAGCAAGAAAGATAATGCTGGTTTGCTATAGAATAAAAATGCCACTAGTTATTTATCCAGGTGAAGAATTAGGTACACTGCACCAGCCAGCAAAAACTCAATGAGAAAGTAAATCCTGAGGATGGAGCACACAGGGGAAAAAAAAAAGATTAATTGATTTGTGACCACAAGGAGGTTTATTCAGAACCATATTTATCACTACAGTGTGCTTGAATTCACCAGAAACTTCACTCAATTTTACTCTGCAGCTTTTCTTTGCTGGTAAGGGAAATACATCAGCAAGAAGAGAGAAATGACACTTAATTTTAAGGAGCATCACCTTGCTTTGGAAAATAAACTAGACTTGGAGTTGCAGCTCTGGGATAGCTGCCCACGTTCACACCCAGGTGGGATCTGGCAGAGGCAACATTTCTCACTGACAGAGCCCCACAGGGAAGGAACCAGAGATTTACATCCCAATTTGACTCATTTTCACCTCAAGGTGCTGAAGTTGACAAGTTGCTTGGAGTGGAAGACAGGGAAGGAAAAGGGAAGGATGGAGGAAAAGGGGAGGGATAGAGGACAAGGGAAGGACCTGTCAGGTCCTTCATTTCTGCAGAGAGAGAGGGGTCTCTGCAGAGCTGAGGGGCCTTTAGAGAAGTCCCAGCCAGTGCAACTGCTGTGCACACCCCAAAAGTCACCTCAAACATACGTGAACCCCAATATACCTGCCCCACAATAAAACTGCCACCAGAAACAGAGAGAACTGACCCAACCCAGGGAACTCCCTCGGGTTCTGGCATCAAATCCCCTGAGTTTTTTGTCATCGTTCCTATGTTGCCTGTTCAGATATGCTTTTGCTCCTGTTTACCCACTGTGATGTTAAAATACATAGAGATTTCAGCGCTATAAAAACAAGTTAATCATTTATTTATTATTTGCTTCTTATGTTTCAGAGGCCCAAATTACACCATCATTACTTGAAGAGAGGCTCTAAAGACCCAGGCTGTTTGTCTAGCAGCCTCATTTATTTTTGCATGGCAAAAAAAAAAAAAAAAAGAAAAAAAAATTATTCCCTCCCTCCCCCCCAAAAAAAAATCAGAGAAAAAAAAATAAGAAAAATCCCCTTGAGTGCTTCATCCAATTTTAAAGCAAGCGACATGTTATTCCACACAAGAGCGAGCAACTTAATTCTCAATTAAAGGATCAGATCAAACAATAACTCTGGATCATTTGGCAGACAGCGAGGAAGTCAGAAAGGAACGGGCACATTCCAAGGGTTGGGCTGCTGAGGAAGGGGTTGGGAGGAGCAGAGTGAACCAGATGAGCAGGAGGAAGGGGAGCCCCAGCCAGCCCAGGGGGTTCCAGCCCCTGGGGAAGCTGCAGAGAGGCCACGGCCAGGATGGGGAAGGGCTCATGCAGCCCAAGGAAGCAGCAAAACTCTGTCACAGCTGCACTTCGGGCCCCTTCCTCCCCACAAAGCCCTCCCAGCACGGTCCCAGCCCTGCCTCGCTGCAAACATTGAGATGTTTTTCCCTTAATTCCCGGTTTTCTCCACTTCTCCGGGAAAATGAGCCGTGACGCATGAGCCATTCGCAACGAGCTGCGGCGATGACACTGCTTGGATTTCCATGGCAACTGTCCCCCCCTCTCCCCCCAACCCTATGGATGTGCATTCCCGACAGAGCTGGGCTGCAGACGCCGATCATTACGTTTAATCTGAACAAGTGTGTACCTGAGTTGACTTTATTTCATGAAACTGCAGAAGGAATTAAATCTCTCTCGCCGTTTTCCTGCTCTTACATCCCGGTGTCATTGCTGGCAGGGCCCTGGCATTTTGCAGCAGTACATAATGATACAATATCAGATAATGTGAAGATGCAAAAACCACTCCAAACACCAGACAGCAATTTTCTGCTCAGTTTCCCAATTTAACCTGAATTGATACTACACTGTAAGTCTGGATGAGGTTCAGGGACTACTCTAATTATAATGGCATCTTGGGCAGCAGCAGCCACTTGCATCCTGCTTTTTGGTCCTGGCATTGATAGTGTAATTAAGAGGCAGAAGAGAGAACTTCTTTCCAAGCCTTGTCCTAATGAACAGCACGGGGTCCTGATGTTAACCTCTCCCTTTGATCTGCTGCTGCCTCCAGCCCAACGTGGCTCTCAAGTCCAATGAAATTCATTATGTTTTCTAAAGACCCACTTTAAATGTACATATTTAACTTCCTCTTCCAAGAAGAAAGGCCTGGGATGATCCACACACCTCGTGGGGCACAACACCCGCTGTCTGTGCAGCCTCTGCAGCGAGGTTTGTTCAGTTTGTGAGTTAAAAAGTGCCCAGCAATGGGACAGGAGGCCACAGGCACAAACTGATGCCCAGGAATTTCCAGCTGGACAGGAGGAAGAACTTCTTCCCTGGGCAGTGACCCAGCTCTGAACAGGCTGCCCAGGGAGGGGCTGGAGTCTCCTCCCTGGGGATATTCCAGAGCCCTCTGGACACAATCCTGTGCCCTGTGCTCTGGGCTGGCCCTGCTGGACCAGTGACCCACTGGGGTCCCTTAACCCCCAGCACAGCAAATCTTCTGTTGGGTCAACTGTGGTCAACTGTGGTCCTTCCTAGCCCAGAGGCCACCAAAAGGAGACACCCAGCAGGTCACCCAGGATGGCAGAACCCAGCTGGGCTATTCACCCACTGCCCTGAGCACACCAGGAGTCAACAGCAGGTGGATGGACATAACAAGAGGAAGCTTTTGTTCCTGAGGAACCACCTGGAAGCTGCGCTGATCCCACCAGGAATTCTCCCTCAACCAGGCAGAGGGGCCCTGCCCCACACCCACGGGATGGCAGCAGGGACTGAGCCCCCAGGGAATGATGGAAAAATCCCTCTTCCGCACAGATCACTAAGAGATCCACCTGATAGCCAGTGAAATACCTTCTTCAGTCCTCATTCACCTTTTTCCCCAGGAAAACTGCACATTAGCTCTGAAAATAACACAATTTGGACAATACTCTGAGGCACATGGTGGGGTTTTTGGGGGCAGCAGGGTCAGGAGTTGGACTTGATGCTCCTTGTGGGTCCCTTCCAACTCAGGATATTTTATGCAGTGAGTCCCCACACAGCCCCCCTGCAGCCACGGGGCTGGACCTGAACCCAAGGTGTTCACAGGAACAACTCCAGCACTGTGAGAGGAAAACCACCGGGAAGAAATTCCCTACAGGAAACTTGGCCACAAGTTCCCTGCTGGAAACCACTGGCAAGAGCTGCCTTATGTGCAGCTTCATGGCCAAATGAGAGGAGAAAGCTGGGAGGGGAAAGGGTTGGCACATGGAAAGTCAGCAGGAAAGCTCAAAACCCAGAGTGATGGAGCATTTTGTGCTGCCTCCATCTGAACTCAGCTGGGGGAAGAAGTTCTGCAGTCCCAGTGCCCCCTTTCAGCTGGTGCCTGTGGATAACACTTCCTGCCTCTCCAGCCAAGTCTATAAATATTACAGAAAATAAACCCATCGTGCTTGGGCAGAACTGCCCCATGGTGTACAAACGAAGCCTAAATGAGGCAAAGGTGAAAATTAAATAAGCCCAGGATTTGCCAGTCTGAGAGATGTTATTTCTTTGATGCTATTGGAAATCTCTCCTCAGGAACAGTTCTCCATGTTCACACAGATGCCAATGCCAGGTGAAAAAAAAAAATCCCTCTGGAAAATGTGGAAGTTTAAACTGATGTATTAAAACAAAAAAAAAGCACTATTTTGTCCCATTTTGTGTGCTGGGTGAGACGACACACATGGTTGGGACTGTCAGCCACAGACATGACCTTGTGGTGTGTTATTTATCAGATATGGGGCAATCTGAGAATCTGAATCCCAAATGTCCCCAGCACAGGCTCAGAAAAGTGCCAAACCCCAGCCAGGGCAGGGGGCCACATGGAGAATTTAAGCCACTCCCTCCCACCACACACCCCAAAACACCAGTTACTAGGGATGGTCAAGAGGCAAAACTCTTTCCAAAGAGGAGAAAAAAGAAGGATTTTGGCATTTGTTTTCATTTGACTGGGTGCAAGGGGAGCAAATCACAGAATCCTGGAGGTTGGAAAAGCCCTCCCAGACCATGGAGTCCACCCTATGCCCGATCCCCACCTTGTCTTTCCTGCATTATCCTTCTTGCTGTGCACAAGAAGAGGGGAAAGAAACCTTCATTTTATTTGTTTCTTTATTTATTTTCCCCAGAGAAAACTCTTGTGAGTTGGGGCTTGGAATGAAGGAGGGTTGAGGGCTTGGCTCTGAGGAGCAAATCTGCCCGAGCTCAGGGAGGGTTTGGACAATGCTCTCAGGGACATGGGGGGGGGGTTTGAGGTTGTCCTGTGCAGGGCCAGGGGTTGGACTGGGTGATCTTTGTGGGTCCTTTCCAACCAGAATCCCAGAATCCCTGAGGTTGGAAAAGACCTCTGAGATCAGCAAGTGCCCCCTCTGCCCCATCCCCACCCTGTCCCCAAGCCCACAGCACTGAGAGCCACCTCCAGTCCTTCCTTGGACACCTCCAGGGGTGGGGACTCCAAACCATCCTGGGCAGCCCCTGCCAGTGCCTGACCACCCTTTCCAGGCAGAAACTCCTCCTGATGTCCAACCTGCCCCTCCCCTGGCACAGCTTGAGGCCATGTCCAAAGGACACCACCATCCCAGGGCAAACCCACTGAGCGTCCTCAGGATGTTTAACCAGGGCAGTGCAAAGCAGCAGCTGAATCCAGAACATCCCTGGGAGTGGATCTTGCTCCACACAGATTAGAAGGGCTCCAGTCAAAGGCTGGAAGCACATCCCAAAATGTGGAACATGGACCTGGGACTACCCAAGCTTTGGTTTCCCATTCTTCATGTCCCTGCTCTGCGCTGAAGCAGCCTGAGGGTTCAGAGGCCTCACATCTCTCCAAAAGGCAACCCCAGAAGCCCTGGGCAAGCTTGGCTACAACTGCTACAGCACCAGCAAAGCTTCACTTTGGAAAAAAAATGGCCAAAAAAGGGAATTTAACGCAACACTTTCCTACCTGAACTCCAGAGGGGCCTCTCAGCTCCCAGAACTTGGGCTGAGGGTGAGGCATCACCAGCTCCTTTCTGGGCTTCCAACTGGAACTCCTCCATTGTTTCATCTCTACAGTTTACCTTTAAGAAATCATTTTCCTTTAAAATCAGCTGCTCCAGTGCAACGTTCACTCATGCACAGGAAATTAGGATGTGTTATAAAACTCATTTATGCGCCCTGTTGGCCACAGAGCCTGTGGATGGTTCCTCCCTGGACACAAATTCAGGAATCATTTCCATGTGTTTGAGCTGAGTTTTGCTAAACAGTGTTAGAAACAGCTGGAAAGTTTGGAACTTTCTTTTTCCAAGAGAAAAACTTCCTCAAAACGGGCCTTTACACGAGGCTGGGGCAGGGTGGGGGAGGGACCCTAAAATATTCCACCCCTGAAAAGTCTCACAACTTCTTCCTTTTTTAATACCGAGGGTGCAAATCAGCCCAATTTCCTTTCATTAGGACATGTTAGATTGTTCTTGCTTTCCCTGAAAAATTTCACAGGAGAAAAAGAATTCCCAACAAGCTTTAATTTTAATTGATTCCTATTCAATCCAGTGAGGTCATGCATGTTTAATTATCATCATCCTCATTACAGACGGAAAATCAACTTCCTCTGATGTTGCTCTGCTAATTATCATCTCATTTGTTTAGCAATGGCAACCAGACAACTGATGGAGATTGCAGCAGACAAAGAGCAAAAAGACCTGTGAGGGAATCGCTGCAAACAGTGGCCAGGAGTCAGCAAAGCTCCCTGCCATGGATCACACTCAGCACCACTGAAATGGTCCTTTTAGTTCTTACACTTCAGAACATGCTCGTGGATTTTGCCACGTTGCACTCCCAGTGAAATGAAGAGCAAAAGTGGGGAGAAAATCTCACCCCACTCGTTGAAGTGCTGGGAATGGAGGTGTGGAGGAGTTCAGGATGAGCCTCTGGAAAGGACAAAAAGGTTGTGAAACGCTGCTCAAAACACCAGCTCAGGGGCCTCAGACTGATGGTGAGGAATGAAACACAGACCAGGGAATGGTTTCGTGGGAAGGGACCTTAAAACTCATCCAGTCCCACCCCCTGCCATGGGCAGGGACACTTTCCACCAGCCCAGGTTACTCCAAGCCCCGTCCAACCTGGCCTTGGACACTTCCAGGGATCCAGGGGCAGCCACAGCTTCTCTGGGCAGCCTGTGCCAGGGCCTGCCCACCCTCACAGACCCGGGACAGATTTCTACCCAGTGGATCACCAGGCCCTTGAGACTTTGCCACCCTGTCCCTCCTGCCTGGTAAGTGCCCATTCCCTGGTGCTGGGGGTGAGTTTTCCTCCTGACGACACTGTCGCTTCCACACTCTTTAAATGTGAGCCAGGGGACAGGTCTGGGAGCGAACAAAGGCAGCCAAAAACCTGCCAGGGCACTGAAAATGCCGCTTTTCCTCCTTTTGCTTTACAGGCAAGAGAGGTAAACTTGATGCTAATCTCTGCTCCGAGCAAGTGTAATTCTTTTGCATCCAAATAAATTGTGGCATCGAGAAGTACAGTTACAGCACATTAGTGCAATGATGCATGTGACCCAAAATAAGAACATGAGGACCAGGAGACTGCTCTCCAAAGCAGCTGGGTGTACATATCTTTGAAATGGTTATTAAGTTCGTTTAAGTACCAAATTAAGCAAAGAGTGGGAGGAAAGACTGATGAAACTCTAATCTGATCTCCTGCTCCAAGTTTAACCTTCGCTTGGCAGCACTGTCTGCTTTTGTACTTATTTTTAATTTAGTAATGGTCTGATGATTTATTTCTAGATTAAAGTCTATTGCACAAAAGCTTAAAAAGAAACTCCTGTGTGAAAAGCAAATGCTCCCTCACAGCTGAAACGAACCCGCTTCTGGAGGCACGCAGGGAATTAGTGCTGATTTATGGCCAACTTAGCCAAGAGAAACACTGCTCAGTGGGAAAAAAGCAGTGATGCTGCATTGTCTCCCCTGCTGAAATGGAAAATGTGCCTGTGCTGCACAGCCCTGACAATTCACAGGTCTGCAAAGCTCCTGGGTTTATGTCAAGACCTCCCTGGAAATCTCAACCACGAGCGTTTCACCGTGTGCACCGTGAAGAGCCCCCTGGATAGAAGATGTGGAGAGGCCACAGCCCGGAGCCACAGCCCAGAAAAACCAGGAATCCTTTGGTATACTCAGCTTCATGAAATCCCAAGTGATTTTCCATGGCAAGAGCTGCAAATCCCCACCCCAAAATCAGCTGGAACGACCTACCATCTGCTTCTCCCATCGCCTCGTTCCTGCTCCACAAGTAACCGCAATCTCTCCCATCCTTCCACTCTCCACTTTATTTTTGGAGCATCCTTCAGCCACAGCTCAGTTCCCCATCCTTCACACTGCATTTGTGTGCTTCTCTCTCCTTCCAACCCCATTTTCTTCCAGCAGGAATATTCTAGTGGACGTGTCACATTTGTTGACCAACGGACAGGGAGCTTTGCAACACAAAGGAACCAAAGTACCATCTACATATTCTGAAATTCACTGAAATTCAATGAGGAAGGTGAAATACCTTCAGCAAACCTTGTCATCTAAAAGAAAAGCAGATTTTTAGATGCTCTCCCTCTCAGAAATGGTGACAAACCCACGACTGCCCACACACAAGTGCAGCTGCCTGTGGATGCAGAGAAAACACAAAACCCAGGGCTCGTGCAGTTTATTTATTCCCAGCCTGCTCGGAGATGATCCCCACACAGCTGTCAACTGAAGGCAAGAGATAAGCTAAACACTGGGCTGATACACTGGTTACTAAGTGTTCGGTGTCCCTTCCCTTCACCAAAACACGGCAGGGAATGCACTGAGACATCCCAAGGCCCTGGGAAAGTCAAAGCTGTGCTGAGACAAGAGAGGAATCCTCAGGGAAGCACAGCAGGGAGTTCATGAGGGGACTGGGAGAGCTGCCCTATGGAGACAGGCTGAGAGAGCTGGGAATGTTCAGCCTGGAAAAGAAAGGGTTGTGTGGAGAACCCACAGAAGCTTCCAGAATCTAAAGGGGCTACGAGAAAACCAGAGAGGGACCCTTCATCAGGAGCTGGGGAGACAGGACAAGGAGTTACAGGTTTAAACAGAGAGGGGAAATTTAGGTAGGATGGCAGGAAGAAATTCCTCCCTGGGAGGGTGGGCAGGCCCTGGCACGGGTTGCCCAGAGAAGCTGTGGCTGCCCCAGCCCTGCAAGTGTCCAAGGCCACATTGGAACAACCTGGGCTAGTGGAAGGTGTCCTTATCCATGGTAGGGGATGGAATGGGATCCAATTTAATGTCCCTTCCAACCCAAATCATTCTGGGATTCTAAGAACTCTCAGCCACCTCATCCTCCATCTTACACCAAATTAACACCTGCTTTTCAAGCCAATATAACAAACACTCACCTCCTCTGACCAAACTTCTGAGCCTTCAGCACAGCTTTAACACACTCTGTTTGCTGCATCAGCTCCTCTCTCTGAGCAGCTTTATACCCAAGTCTGCCTTCTTGTCTCTTCCACTGAGCACCAGGGAGCTTCCCGATTCCCTCTAAACCAGGAGCAAAACGCATCAATCTGCACCTTCAAACCCTTTCTCAGTGCCAGCCTTTGCTTCTGCCTCTGTTTTGGCCACAAATGTTTTTGACACATTTAATGGTTCAACTCCAGGCCCGCTCAGGACCGAAACTGCCCCAGTTTCAAAGCCCTGGAGCCCAAAGTTCTCCAGCTCTTTAGTTCTGCCTGCATGAAGTTCAGACCACGAGAAATCCCCAGTGCTGCTCCTTGCTCCCTGTATTAGCAGACTTCCAACATCTAAAGAAACATTTCTGCCATTGCAAAGGGGAAAAAAAAAAAAAAAAAAGAACTTTTTTTTTCCCTTAAAAAAGAAGCCATTAAATCCCATTGTAGAGAATCTCCACTGGGAAACCTGTCAGCTGCTTTTTTCTCCCACGGCTGGACTTGACAAGAACATATCAGCCAGTGCTCTGGGCTGTGCTGGGTTAACAGAGACCAGTCCTACTGCCCCAGCCTCCCCTCTCCCTACAGACACCTGATTGCTCTGCTGCATCAGGCTGGAGGAACATCCTTCTCCCCCTAGAAAGGTGAGTTTGCCCAGGCATTTGCTGTGACATCCCATGGATGGAGGGCTGTGACATGACTCATTATCCCCTGCCCTTCCTCTCTAAGTCACTTTTGTCTTTCCACACGTCCTTCCACATCACCAAGGTCCTCAAGATCCCATAACATTCATTTCTGGAGCTGCTGGGCCACACTGGACCCACACTCCCCTGCCATGGCCAAGGGGCTGCTGCACAGGGAGATTTGTGGTGTTGATCCTTCCCCACTGCAAAGCACAAACCCACAGCACAACTGGCACGTGAATGGAAACGTTCCCCAACTGGGAAACATTCCCTCCAACTCCCCTGAGAAGCTGCAGGAAATCAAATTGAAATGCCAGGATTTAAAATACTCCAAGGGCAAAAAATTTTCAGACAGGCTGAGCAGTGACCTAAACAAGTGAGGGCAGCAGAACCCTCGAATCACAGAATCATGGAGAGGTTGGGTGGGAAGGGACCTTAGAACTCATCCCATTCCATCCCCCATGGGCAGGGACACCTTCCACCAGCCCAGGTTGCTCCAGCCTGGCCTTGGACACTCCCAGGGATCCAGGGGCAGCCACAGCTTCTCTGGGCAACCTGTGCCAGGGCCTGCCCACCCTCACGGGGAACGATTCCTTCCCAGTATTCCATCTCTGTTTGAAGCCATTACCTCTTGTCCTGTCCCTCCATCCCTTGTCCCCAGTCCTTCTCCAGCTCTCCTGGAGCCCCTTTAGGCCCTGCAAGGGGCTCTCAGGTCTCTCTGGATCCTTCTCTTCTCCAGTTGACCGCCCCAGCTCTCCCCGCCTGTCCCAGAGCAGAGGGGCTCCACCCTGGGGGCATCTCTGGGGTCTCCTCTGCTCTGCTCTAACAGGTCCATGTCCTTTCTCAGCTGAGGAGCCCAGAGCTGGAGGCAGCTCTGCTGGTGGGGGTCTCCCAAACCATCAGGAACTTGGAAAGTGCCCTTCCCCAGCTTTTTCCACTTGCAGATTTCCAAACTTCTTTGCCCTGGAGCCCTGGGATGAGGAGGGATGGCTCTGGCTGCTCCCACCCCTGTGTGCACATGTAACAAACACCATGAAAGCATTTTGAGGTTTAACCTCGACAAGATTTCACTCAGACATCCAGCACAGAGCATCGACCCGGGGCCCTGTGCAGGGAGAGAGGGGGGTAGTTTGTAAAAGCCTCTCGTGGTCCAGGGCAGAGCCAGCTGGGAGCTCCCAGGGCATCACTTACTGCTCCAGCCCACGAGGAGGATAACAAGGATCTATTTTTCCTTTAATTTAATCTCTGCCTATTTATGCACCAGCGGCTGCAGAGGACAGTGAATTAAAGTGCACATGAAAGGAAATCATAGCCCTCAGCGCTGGCTCTCAAACACTCTTTAAAGTCTGTTTGATGAGTGCCTGTTCTGGTTTGTCACCGAGGACAATCGGCTCCATTATCACCCCTTTGTTTACAAAACCCACCTCAAAGTCATTAAATACTTCCCTTCTGATGAGAATAGATCGGCTTTGGCCAATAAATCACTTAAATGCCATCTGCCAGAGGAAAAAAACCCCACAAAAACCAAACCAAAACAAAAAGCCAAATTCCCCCAACTCCTTTTGGTGTATTTTTTCCCCTCTGCTTTGGATTCAGAGAGAAAATATGTTTGTATAACCCACCACCAGCAGCCTCCTCCTGGGGAAGTGTGAACAGACCACAGGGAAGGCTCTGCTGGGCTTTGACTTCCAAAATCACTTCATGGCCCACTCTGAAACACTTCAGCCAGCAGGGTACCAGCTCCAAATACTGGTGTTGCCCCAGATTGTTTTGTTTTCATTAAAAAGATTATTTCAGTGCAAACAGGCTCTCTGAAGCTTAATTTTCCAAGCAATTGTTAAATAATTCAATACCCATCTTTTCTGTCTCTTTAATGCCTCGGAAAAAATCAAAACCCTTCACAAATTAAATGCCAAACCCTGTTTATTCTTTCCTTTTCTAAAACAACTCCAACTTCAATAAAGGCTGTTTTTGTGACTTGGGCTCAGATTAAAGGTTCTGTCAGTGTTTTTTTTTTTTTTTTTTAAACCAGGAGCATGATTTTTTTTTTCTTTTAATCAAAATAATTCTCTTAGGCAAAGATTTAAAAACAAAAAGAAATGGTTCCAGTGTGGTCAGTGTGGTTTTCTAGATAGAAATGGATTATATTACCATTTTACACCAATATATTATGGTAATTAAAATCCATTTCTATAAATTATGGAGAATTTGCTCCCTTCACCCTGTGTTCTCCACAGCTCAATGTCCCTTGTCCAGTTTTAAAGGCTCTGCAGGAAGAAGTTTCTCTGAGTGGTGCTTGAAGGAGGACTTGAAGATTTACCTGGAATAACACCTTGAATTTGGGGTTTATAGAATTATAGTCCCAGGATGTGCTGAGCTGGGAGGGACCCCCAAGGGTCCTGCAGTCCAACCCTCAGCCCTGCACAGGCCCAGCCCCAAGAGTCCCCCCCTGTGCCCCAGAGGATCTTCCAAACCCTCCTGCAGCTCTGGCAGCCTTGGGGCTGTGCCCACTGCCCTGGGGAGCCTGTTCAGTGCCAACCACCCTCTGGGGGAAGAACCTTTGGCTGAGATCCACCCTGAGCCTGCCCTGACACAGCTCCAGCCATTCCCTGGGGGCTGTCCCTGCTCCCCCCAGATCACCCCCTGCTTCTGGATGCAGCCAATCCCAAGGAAACTCTTCCCAAAATAAAGAGATCTGAGGTGCGACAGAGACTGGCCATGCCCTGGGCTGCTCCCAACCAGCTCCAGGTGCTCAAACCTCAGGTGCCCCCCCTGCCCAGCAGAGGCTTTCCAGTTTTTCAGGCAGAGACATAAATCTTCACCTTGTAAATCCTGACACCATCACAGACTATTAGACACCCTCCTTTTACGTTTTGCACTAAATTATGGGACATTAAACAGGGCCAGATGAAGGATTCATCGTAAAAAGGCCCAACAGCAGCAACCTGAGCCCCGACATGTCCAGGTTTCTCACACCACAGGGAATCTCCATGAAGTTTAAGAGCTTAAAATTAGAGCATTAGTGAGTGAAAGTCACTTTGTGCAGAGAGTTAAGGATCACTTCTCCCAGTACTCTCAAAATAAAAATCAAGAGAGTCAATTTAAAGGTGGTTTTGTGGTTTTTGTTTTTGTTTTTTTTTTAATACATGGCCTCAAATGATCACAAAAACTCCTCACAGCTGAAAGGATAACCCAAACTGAAAAACCTGAAGATGTTCTTCTCAAAGTACTTCTGAAGCTGGTAAAGCACTTGATGGTTTTAATTTAATCTGGAGATGGATGACAAAGTTATTGAGGTTGTGATTCTGACCTAAATCTTCCCTCTCTGAGCCCAAACAAGACACTGCCATTAACTAAACACTGGACAGGAAACTGCAGCCAGAACAGGGCGGGGAGGAGAACCAACCTTCAAGGAAAATGAAGATTTGGGGGTCAACACAGAGCTTTGCTTCCTTTGACCTGCTCAGAGAAAGGAGGTTTAGAGGCTGGGACAGATCCCCAGTCCCATCATTTTATCTCTGTGTTTGATTTAAATTTTATAGGGAACCACTAAAGAGCTCCATAAATGTTGGGATGTTCACACATCCCATCCCTCCAGTCCAACTCATCCCATCCCTCCCTGACTGAAAGAAGCCTCAGGGGTTAAACCAAAAGAGGAAAGAAACACACCATTTGTTTAATTAAAATAAAGAAAACAGTGAGTTTTTGGGCTTTGGAATGCCATCATGGGATGATGGCTGCAGGAAACCCCATGGAAAAATCAATAGCTAGTGGTTTCTGGAATTAAAAACTAAATTAATAAACTTAAAAAATGAAATATGACCACAAGTCCCTCTGCTCTTACCACAAATGAAAGGCAGAGCCACCAGAGTGGGACACTCAGCCCCATCTGAGGTCTGTGACCCAGGGGACAGTTTCTATGGACACAAGCATTTTGTTAAGCAGCAGATGAAGGCACCTTCTCTCCACTCTCATGTCGTGCCCAATAACCTCAAACCCCTCTGTTTGTCCCCTCTCAACCTCCGCATCGTTTACACGACCAGGAGGAGGGTCTGCTCCTTCCTCAGTGCACTGCAAGCACAAATTCATTAGCATTTGGGAGGCTGAGATAACAGGTAATTGGGTGGGTTAATTGAAATTATTTTCATCTTTAGAAAAGCCCCAAACCAACAGCCTTTCTATTCTTTCACCATCCATAACTCTCAGCCCCGATTTGCTCCTCACAGTGATCTTAATACTAATTAAATGAGCTTTTGTCTTCCAACACCAGTAAAGATTAAGTGCCACATAAAGCAGCTGCAGCACAGCCCAATCCAAAATCCAATTTACCCTCCCAGCTGGCATCCACACACTGGTGTGCTTGGAAAGAGGCTTCTTGGCAACTCTGAAGTCACCTGAGGACCTCTCCCTGAGCCCCAACACGTTCTGGGAGCTTGGTCACTAACAGAGCTATTCAGCAATGCTTTCTCCTCTTGGAATCCCCTGCTCTGCCCAGCCAAGTGTGGAAAACACAAAGAGAAAGTCAGGAAATTGTAAATAATCCATCTAATCTCTCCAGGGAGGTGGTGGAGTCACCATCCCTGGGAGGGTTCAGAAACCAAGCAGATGTGGTTTTTCATTGTGAGGTTTATTGGCCATGAGGGTCCAAAGCTGGATTTGATGACCTTGGGGAGCTTTTCCACCCTTGATGATCCAGGGATTTCAATAACAGTATGGTCACAGCACTGGTGAAGGACAAGCAGCAAAGCTCCAGGATTCAGAACCTGCAGAAAAGTGGGACCACCCCAATTTCCGTGCTCAGGGAAGTATCCCCTGTCCCCAAGGCTGCTCAACATGCCCTCCCTGCTTCCTGAAGAGACCCAGATGCAGGAGAGCATTCCACTGAATCAGACACCTCACCCATGGAATTAGAAAGCAGGAGGCTGAAGCACAATCTGCACATCCAGCTGGGAATCCTCCAGAGATCAGCAACCTCTGATCAGCAGGAACTGAGCACGTCAGGCAGAAGAACTGCTGGCACTGGGGTTTGCAACCACCAGGGCTGCAGCATCAACAGGCTCCAGAACCCAAGAAGCCCCCCCAAAAAAATCTCATGTTCTGTCAGGTGGGCAATGAATCATTCCTGGAGATGCTGAGAGAGGAGATCCCACCCTGGGATACCCCAAGACCAGGTCACCAATCTGCAATTTCACAGCATTTCCAAAGGCCTTCTTTGGATTCCCCACAGGACACTGAAAGCATCAGCTTTCTCCCATTTTTGGGGGACTCACGGGTTTTCTGGACTCTCAGCAAACCCTGACTGATTTATATCATTCATAACAAAGGTCTGAATAAATCCTGGCTACATCTCCTGCAGCAAAGCACAGCCAGGTTCTAATTGAAGCACAGATTCAATCAGAAACCATCAGAACCAGGAAACCCAAACAGCCCTGCAGGAGCTGAGGCTGATGAAGATCAGGATGCGTGTGATGACCATTTCCAATGTCACTTTCTGTCTGCCTCCTGTGGGAGAACTGATTTACACACGATCCATTCCCCAGTAATCACAGTTTTATCTTCTGGACAGAGAGTCTGGCAAGGAAAGCCTGGCTGTGAAACCAGGCCCAGCTGAGTGCTAAGACTGAGGGATCTTTGAGTAGCAGGATTTTAAATGTTAATGGGAAAAAAAATCCAGAAGAGGATGTATTACAGACTCCAGGTATTACACAGCATCCCTCCCAGGCTATTTCTTGTAGGGAAATCATTGGATAAACTTGGAGCCTGGAGCCAGTTTGAGACTGGGCCATATTTTAGATGCCATCAGCTCTCTTTGCCTGGATATGTAATTCTATCTAGTGAATTATCCAGGAGAGAAAATTGCCTCCAAACACATTCACCCTCTCTCTGCCTCCAGTCCTGCTGCCACATATTTGGTCAGGGCTGACCCTCCTGGGCTCACAGACAGGCTGGAGCACTCCTGGTGGGCAGGGGAGCTCCTCCTGGGGCTGCCACCATCTCCTGGCACCGAGAGAGTAAACCCAAAAATAAGGAATAAACTGCTTTGCTTCCCTCCCACTCTTTCATCCTAAAACATCTATAAAAAACTAATGTACCTCTGTAGACTATAATTTCCAAATTTCCTCTAATCCCATGCATAATTACATGGAGCACTGCACTGGTATCCCTTCCATACAAATATTGCTATAAAGTGCAGAGTTTTCATTGCATTATACGACAAAAAAATGACTGTGCTCATTTATTCTGGCCCATATTTGGTTACACAACCTAATGCAACGAGACAGCATTTTTCATTAGCTTTTTGTTGTGGACACCACCCATTTATCTTTCTCATAACCCTCCCCCTCCTCCCCAGTGCATGCTAACAGTGTTATTGTAGTCAGCTGTTTAATTATTTAACAGGGCTGGGAGGTTACTGGGTTGCTCAGAGCAGCCCTTTCCTGAGGCAGCTCCTTCCACCCCAACTCCCTGGAGCCCCCAGGCCCTGATTCCCCGTGGCCTCCAGCAGCAGCATCCACAGATCCACATTCCAGGTGCCTTCAGCGCAGTCCAAGTGGACACCACGATATCCAGCCTTGTTGCTGCCACTCAGGTGCCTCCACAACCTCTAACTCCTGGCGGTTCAGCTCACCAGGGAGACCCTCAGGATTGCATGGGGATGATGGGGCATCACCTGCCCTTAGGCTGTCTCCAGAAAGGTTGCAGGAATCCCAGAGCAGAGTGAGAAACCCCTCACACCTCCCAGCTCCTCCCAAGCACTGACTGTTTGCAACCAGCTGAAACGCAGCAGCACACACAGCCCCATGGCCTGTCCACATCTGAGCCCCACCCATGGCTATTTTTAAACAGAAAACAAGCACCAGAACAACCCACTGTGACAATCTGCCCAACAGAAGCAACTCCCACAGCAAACCCTTCCCTTCCACAGCAGCAGAGAAAACCCTGAGGCAGCACTTGGCCAGAGATTGTAGTTCCTGCAGGTTCTCAGCTCTGAAGCAAGGAACACAAGATCTGTTGGCAGATCTGGAGTCACACCTGAGTGTCCAACACCCCTGGGACCCCATTTCCACTCCTGGCTCAAAGGGAACCTGTAAACTGGTTCATACCTGGGCAGGCTGAGGCAAAGCCTGGTCCTGAAGATCCCAGTCCCTCCTCTCACTGAGTGCTGACCTGCACCTCTTCAGGCTCACCCAACCCTTCAGCTCCCCACAGCTCTTCTCCTCCTCCCCAGCTGATCAGTGCTGCCTGTCCTGTCCCTGCCCATCCCCTCTGCCACCAGACACCAAATTCCACCAACCAGCACCATCCCTCCCCAGCTGGCTCTGCCACAGCTCGTCCTCAGCCCCTCCCTCAGCACCAGCAAACTGAACCTCAGCCCCCACTCCTGGAGCACAACGAACCAGATATTTAAATGTCATGTTGGAGGGGTCCAGTTTCCTCAGCGCACTTTGATGGGTGGTTTTTGAAACCCAGGGTGGTGTCACAGTCCCAGGGGACATTCCATCTGCCAAAGCATTCCTGTTTCTCCCAAACACAGCACTTTAGTCAATAAAAGAGATTGTTCTTCCCTCCAAGTCTTTATTGGTAATACACCCACTGGCTGAGAAAGGTTCATCCCAACAGAAATGATCCACTTTTATGATCCTCCAGAGGCCCCAGACTGGCCAAGGAGCTGCCACCACACCCACCTGCAGAGGCTTCCTGAGCTTCCCCTCCTGTCAGTCCCAGCCACCCAGCCCCTCCTTTAACAACTCCAGCAGCTTGCACTTGGTCAAAGTAACTGTTTATTTGTCAAAGGCTTGATTCCTGTCCAGAATAAACTGTCAGTTCCTCCTCTGATGGCTGAGTTTGCTGTCTGGAACAAGGGAGCCAAAAGGAATAAAAAAGGTCTCAGTGTAAATGGGAATAGACCTGATTTCAGCTTCCAGGGATTATGTCATTGGGCAAAGCACAGATATTTTGGTTCAGGATTCCATCAGGTGGGGATGTGCACGTTTGCAGCTGTTCTCTGCCTCTCCATACAATCCAAGTAAGGATCCAGGTGTATCTTACCCACCACCTGGCCAGAAACCACTGCTGATCACAGCAGCACTGCTGATCCAGAACAACCCAAGACACATTTTTCCCAAGTTTTCCCTGAGAGGAGCTGGACTGTCCGTTCCAGAAAACACAGTGCTGCATGAATCCACAACACAGGAATAATCACCTCGTTCCTTAGGATTTGCACAAACTTAACACTGTAATTAAGGCAAAGCCACTTTGTCACAAGCAGTAAAAGACTGGTAAAAGCAACAGATTGTACAAATCTCCACAGTTCCTGAACTTCCCCAGTGCTCTTGCATATTGGTACAAAGAAACACCCTTCTCCAGATCCCTTCCAAACCCTTCCTGGCTGTGTCACAGCCTCTCTGAGCTGCCAGGGCTTCTGACACTCTCCCAACCCCAAGGTGGCTTCCTCCCTTCATCTTCCTGCCCTTCATAGGATCTCAGAATGGTTTGGGGTTGGAAGGGACTTTTGAGACCATCTCATCCCACCCCCTGCCATGGGCAGTGACACCTTCCACCAGCCCAGGTGGCTCCAAGCCCCGTCCAACCTGGCCTTGGACACTTCCAGGGATCCAGGGGCAGCCACAGCTTCTCTGGGCAACCTGTGCCAGGGCCTGCCCACCCTCACAGCTAAGAATTCCTTCCCAATATCCAATTTAAACCCACTGTTAGTGGGAAACCATTTCCCCTTGTCCTGTCCCTCCATGCCTTGTCCCCAGTCCCTCTCCAGCTCTCCTGGAGCCCCTTTAGACCCTGGAAGGGGCTCTCAGGTCTCCCTGGAGCCTTCTGTTCTCCAGGTGAACCCCCCAGCTCTCCCAGCCTGGCTCCAGAGCAGAGGGTCCCCAGTCCTGGGAGCATTTGTTCCCAATATCCCCTCTAACCAGTCTGTCACTTTGAAGCCATTCCCCTTTGCCCTGTCACTTTGAGCTCTTATAAAAAAACCCTCTCCACCTTTCCCAGGGGCTCCTCCACATCCTGGATTATCCCCCTGCTGATGGGCAGGGAGCCACTGCAGGTGTGCAGGATGTACCTGATGGGCAGGGAGGGGTCCCCAGCGTCCCACCAGTCCTTGGGGGGGCTGATGTACATGCACCACAGCTCCCAGCTGTACCCGTGGGCAGAGTTCTCGTAGCGCTGCACCTCGAAGTTGTCCTGCTTGATGTTGTCAATGGAGGGCAGGATGACCCTCTTCCGGTTCTCCTGGATCCGGGAAAGCACCGGCTCGGCCCTGAGAGGGGAAAAGGAGCAAAGGAAGGGATGGTGAGTTCCTCCCAGTTCCTCCCAGAACCTGCAGGTGGGCACTGCAGCTTCCATACAGTTTCCTCCCAATATCCCACCCAACCCTGCCCTCTGGCAGTGGGAAGCCATTCCCCCTCATCCTGTTGTTCCTCCAAAGTCCCTCTCCAGCTTTCTTGGAGGCTCTCTTTGGTAAAAGAAGGTGCTCCTCAGTCTCCTCAGTGCCTTCTCTTCTCCAGGCTGGGTAACTCCAGGTCTCCTGTCCTCCAGCCCTCAGAGCATCTTCGTGGTCCTCATGTGGACCACCAGGTCTGTGGCTTTCTTGTGTTGGATGAAAATACGAAGCCTGGCTTGAAACCTCCCCTTCTGGGGAGCATGAAGGACATGCTTTGTTCAAACCATGCTTGAACTAGCTCAGACCAAATGGAAACCCCATTTCCCTGGCAAGAACAAGGGAAATCCTCTTTCGTCCTGATACACTTCCCAGAGAAAAAGGGAACCCTATGTCAAACTACTGAGACGTCGATGTTTTAAGACGAGACCCAGTGAGTTCGTACAAGTCTCGTCCCCCAACACGAGTCGGTGGCAGACGGGACCCGAGGGAGACGGTTGTGTTCACCACTGGACGTGAGGACCACGGAGGTCGTCACCCATGTTTTGTGAAGAGGGAGTCAAGCCCTCCCTGCAGAAACACCTCCTTTCAATTCCTAGACAAGAGGCTCCAAGGGCTCAGTAAACAGGAGCCTCCTCAGTAGATCAATAAAATCAGATGTGAGGACTTAGTGACCTGGAGAGAGGAATGTTCAGCTGGGAATACAGATATCAGCACAAGAGACAGCTCCTGAGGACACCCTTCAGCTGCACTGCTCTTGCAGAGTCAATAACTGTGCAGAACTCTTTGCTTCTTCCACAAATATGGACCATTTACTCTTTACACTTGGTTAAAGAAAAAAAAAAAATCCCTCTCAGGCTCCTGTCATGATACAGATTCAAACTTAAGCCAGTTGAGCCCAAATGTTTTGAATCTCTCTGAAAAAAAAATCCTTGAGAAACACCTTTTGCTGCCTCTGCACCTCTGCACTTCTTCCCAGTAGCAGAGGAAATAAATCAATCCAAAGCATCTGAGCCTTCCCCACTGGGATCCAGCTTCAAAGAGCATGGAAATGGGAAACACTTTCTCCTTCAATCCCTTGTGATTGGGCTTCCTTAAACCAACAGAAATTACTTAAGGCTAAAGGAATGGGAAATCATCCTGAAAAATGGAACCAGGGAGCAGGGAAAGTGCAAAAAGGGAGGGAAGAGAGAAGGATTAGAGGAAACAAGGGCAAGGGAAGGTTTTCCCAGAATCCCAGAATCACTGAGCTGGGAGGGACCCCCAAGGATCATCCAGTCCAACCCTCAGCCCTGCACAGGCCCAGCCCCAGGAGTCCCCCCCTGTGCCCCAGAGGATCATCCAAACCCTCCTGCAGCTCTGGCAGCCTTGGGGCTGTGCCCACTGCCCTGGGGAGCCTGTTCAGTGCCAACCACCCTCTGGGGGAAGAACCTTTGGCTGAGATCCACCCTGAGCCTGCCCTGACACAGCTCCAGCCATTCCCTGGGGGCTGTCACTGTTT
>NW_020956803.1:150560-151698 GCF_003031625.1 Empidonax traillii
CCCAAGAGTCCCCCCCTGTGCCCCAGAGGATCATCCAAACCCTCCTGCAGCTCTGGCAGCCTTGGGGCTGTGCCCACTGCCCTGGGGAGCCTGTTCAGTGCCAACCACCCTCTGGGGGAAGAACCTTTGGCTGAGATCCACCCTGAGCCTGCCCTGACACAGCTCCAGCCATTCCCTGGGGGCTGTCACTGTTTTCCTTGTATGTTCCCAACATTCCTCATCAGTGGCCATGCAGTACAGAAGGAATTAATAAGCCAAAGGAGTCTCTGTCATTCTGTGAGGACACATCCTCACAAACAGCACACTGGCCCTTGGGTGATCCATCACACCCCCTCCAACCAAGACCCTGGGGTTGAGCACCTACCAGCCAGCAGTGAACTCCACGTGGGCATCGAAAAATCCCGTGATCTGGCCCGTGGCAGCTTTCCAGCCTTCGATCCGGGCTCGGATCAGCCCTTCCCTCTTCTGGTTGCGCACGACCTTCACCAGCCCCGGGTACCTCTTGTTCACGTACTCCTCGAGCGGCGCCTTCAGCTCCTCTGCAGAACAAGGGCCACAGAGAACCCATTTAAAGGTGCAACAGCTTTCACCTAAAACAAACCCACCTTACAGACCACCTGGACTGAGAACAACCCACAGAAGAGGTTCAAGGTTGCCAAGAACGCTGCTCTTGGGTCAAGGAGCCCATGTGCCACCTTAGAGGCAAAGGGCAGTGAGAGGAGAGTTACAGTCCTTTGTCACATTTAAGTATCACCCACTGAAAGAAAAGGATAGAGAAAAGTCACCTGTGGATACCAAACATCAGCACCCTCAACTTCTGAGGGAGGTTTTGGCAGAATGTGTTGATGGAATCACCGAATCCCAGGATGTGCTGAGCTGGAAGAGACCCTCAAGGATCCTGGAGTCCAACCTTCAGCCCTGCACAGGCCCATCCCCAAGAGTCCCCCCTTGTGCCCCAGAGGATCATCCAAAGCCTCCTGCAGCTCTGGCAGCCTTGGGGCTGTGCCCACTGCCCTGGGGAGCCTGTTCAGTGCCAACCAGCCTCTGGGGGAAGAACCTTTGGCTGAGATCCACCCTGAGCCTGCCCTGACACAGCTCCAGCCATTCCCTGGGGGCTGTCCCTGCTCCCCCCAGAGCA
>NW_020956803.1:152019-153815 GCF_003031625.1 Empidonax traillii
TGCCCTGACACAGCTCCAGCCATTCCCTGGGGGCTGTCCCTGCTCCCCCCAGAGCAGAGCTCAGTCCTGCCCCTCCTCTGCCCCTGCCCAGGCAGTTGGAACTGCAGGGAGGTCTCCCCTCAGTCTCCTCTGCTCCAGCTGAACACACCAAGTGCCCTCAGTGTCCTCACACGCCTTCAAATCCAGGCCTTTCCCCATCCTCGTGGCCTCCTTTGGACACTCTCCAGAAGCTCAATATCTTTCTTAGAAATGCTGCCAAACCCATCTGAAGTAACTCAGACTGCACCAAAACTACACCTGAGCCTCTCTGCCCTTTCACTCAGCCTCACTGTTCCAGTCCTGCCACTCGCTGTTTGTTTTCCAAGCTTTGCCGGTAGAAAAGCCGAACAACCCCCCTGCTTTTCTGATGGGATGAAAGAGCTTTTGGTTTTGTTCAGAAGATCCTCAGACCGTGTATCTTCTGTCCTCTGGAAAGTGCAGATCCCTTCACTCTGCTGTCTAAGCCTGTGTGTGGAACTGAGGCTGAGAACCTCCTGGACCTGCAGCCTGAAGTCACCACCAGCAGGAGAACTCCTGATAAGTCCAAGTATTGAGTATAAAAGACACACAGAGCTTTGAAGGTGGAAGCACAATGAAGGTTACAACGAGGGGTAAGCATAAGAATGTTTTTCCATCCCTTGGAAAAGCGCCAGTGCTCTGCCACAAAACCTTGGTCCTTTCGGTGCCTGTTGCACCAGTTCAGTGCACAAAGGTCTGCAGGTGAGAGGAGCTCTAAAAGCTCAGCAATGCCACTGTGCACCAGCACTGGCTCTTAGCACCATGAAAGCACCTCCTAAAAATGTCTTTCATTCCTCTGAGGCTTCAGATCAGCAGAAAATTAAGATATGATCCGTGATCTCACATGAGAGGCTGCTGCCCTTCACACATTCTCTCTCCACAACAAAAATACAGGGAAAGAAAGCCACCATCAGAACCATCCACGTGGGAAAATACTTAAGACACCTGAAGGAAACACAGCAATGGAGAGCAAAGAGTAAACAGCAAGTCCCATCTGCTTTGAAATCATCAAAGGAAAAGGATTATCTGTTCCCTTCCCTTCCACGCCTTCCTCCAAGCACAGAAAATGTGCATTCTTCAGCCCTGCCTTTCTGGGCTGGCTCCCCTCACATCTCCATTTTCCCCAAGTCTCTTTTTCCATTTATGCCGAAGTGGGAATAAAAAAAAGAATAAAGCAAATGAGCCCCTTCCTCAATTCAAAGCATATGCCTCACACACAGCCATAACTCAGCAACTTCCATTTCATGCTGCGCCATTCAGAGAAAAAAACCAGGATTTTAGGGAGACAATAACTCTCCTGAATGGTTTTAAGGACAGAGAGACAGGGACTTTTTTGAGAGATCAAACCCCACAAGGACAGCACTGGCATCTCAGGTAGCTTTGTCAGCAGGGAAGTCCTTTTAAATTAAAACAATTAAGACAACTTCCACATTGGAGATTTCATCTCAACGGAGGGAAAAGAGGACAAATCCTCTTGGGAATTGTTTGAGCAACTCAAAGGAGAGTGTGGCTTCAGTGGAACAGGGAGGGGACATAAGAGGGTCAAACCTGAGAGATTCCTGCACACCTGAGAGATGGTGGGAAGATGCTCCCCACTGTCACCCCACACCCTGTTCATCAGCAGAGGGCACAGTGCCCGTCTCCTGCCCATTGCAGGCATCCTTAAGGGTTGCTTCCCAAGGGGAGAAACTCCAGGGAGAGCAAAGCATAACCAGATGTGGGAAATGCAGTTCCAGACC
>NW_020956803.1:157280-173792 GCF_003031625.1 Empidonax traillii
GGAGAGCACCAGGTGAGCTCCACTTAAACACCCCATCTCCTGCTGGAATAACTCTGGGGTGGGACCAGAGCCTGTGCAAGGCCAAGATGTGACTCAGCTCCTCGCAATTCTCCCTCTGAACACCAAAGACCCCGAGCCAGCTCCTGGGGGAGTGAGAGCACACCAAGCACTGTTGTTGCTGTTGAAATGAGCTGCAAAAACAAGAAAGTGATACATCAAGTCTCAGCTAACACCTTACTCCGGGGTAAATTACAACCCAGAGCGGGTCTCCCCGAGTGTAGCCAGCTCCTTTAGCAGCCTTTTATCCAAAGGGTTGCTTTTATACTTTTCAAAGAGATATTATCCCAGATTAAAAGCACTAAAAAGACAGACGACAATAACAACAACAACAAGAAAAAGCAGGTGATGATTAAGCAACAGGCTCAGACAAAGTGTGCAGCTGGGAGATAACAGAGCATCTCAGGGGCACGTGGCTGCATCCCTCCAACAGCCCAGGAGCCACCTTATCACTCTGAAACACAACCTGCACACTGCCTCTGTAATCACACCCCTGCAACAAGCATAAATAAAAGCAGCCTCCAAAAAAGTCTTTGTGAAGTATAATGTGCAGCTCAAGGGAGGAGGGGGGTCAGACTACAACTCCCCAAGCTTTCTCCTTTAAGGAGGGATATTTTTTTTTCCCCTGTTACAACACACTGGCATCTTTTATCTATTTCCAGCTCAGACATAAAGCAGCAGAATGCCTGTGTTCATTAACTGTAATCTCTCACTGCACACTTTTATGTCGTGCAGTGATGTTGGACGCACCACACTACAGCAAAGCTGAGAGCAAGGAGTGCCTAATGAGTCCTCAGGATTGCACTTTGTTCCAGCCTGAAAACCACACACCAGGTTTTGCCTGTGGCTGTGGTGCTGGGCAGGGTTTACCTGAAGGGCTCAGAGCAACCAGGTGGTGGCTCTTACTCTACCCATGGGGTTGATTTTAAAACCTGAAGTTGACTTGGAAATCCCAGGAGCCTTTTAGTATTTGCTGCTTTGTTGTTGAGTTGCCTAGACAGGTTGTGGCTCCTCCTGACAAAGCCTACACAAATCCCCCCAGCCAAAGATCTTCCTGAGCCTTGAGCACCTTCTCCAGAAGTCCAGCCCAGCTCCTGGGGTTCAGCCCTGCTCTCTGCAGGTCAACCTTCCCTCAGGTGCACAGAGGTTACTCTCAAAGGCTTTTCCCACCAGCCATGCCCCCATGGGAAGTGTCCCTCCAACCCACACAGCTGCTCCCAAAGAGGCTGAAGCAATTCCTCCTCCTGTTCCATCACAGCCTCCAAAGTCACACCCACACAGCCCCATCCTCTGCTCAACACCAGCCCTTGATCCTCCAGGATTCATCTCTAAATCTTAGGGCTCATGAGGAACTACTTTCCTGTAATTATTTTCCTGTAGAAGCCAAATCTATTTATTACAACGACTTTGTTTGCAATATCCAAAGCATCAGCTATACCATGTTGCTGCTGCTGCTCACAATTATTGCCTCCCATTAGTGGAAACTCTATGACAATGTTATTGCCATTAATAATTCTTTGCTGTCATTGAAGCTCCTTGACAATGCTGAGAGTGAACACAGGAGACCCAGAGCCACTTTCTGGTTTGTATCATCTCTTTTACAGGAGAAAAGCAGATTATTACACGCTTGGGAGGAGCTCTTCATAAACATCTGCCAAGTTACCTCATTATCTTCCTTCAAATCCCTCCTAAAAAATCTCATTTGTCATGATGCCTGCAAAGATTCACCAGCAGAGCACTGACATTATTAACTAACCCCACCAGCTAAAAAACATCACCTTGCTCCCCACACCCTCTCTCCTTGCATTCCACCCCAATGTTTTTGAGGACAGAACCACCTTGGTGTTGTACAACCTTCAGCACAGCCCTGGCCCATCCTGAGGGACCATGGAAGCCCCTGATCCTGAGGCAATCTCTTGGTGGGATGCAGCAGGCAAACTGCCAGGTGTGCAAGGAGGTTTGGGATTTTCCCTCTCCTGCCCATCAGTTTGGGTCACTGCCCCTCCCTCGCTATGGGGGCACCCCAAACACAACCCTGGAGGTGTCCCAGGCCAGGCTGGACGGGGCTTGGAGCAACCTGTGCTGGTGCAAGGTGACCCTGCCCGTGGCAGGGGGTGGGCTGAGATGAGCTTTAAGGTCCCTTCCAACCCAAACCCTTCTGGGATTCTGTGAAATCCCAGAGCTGGAAGTGCTTGGACACACCACAGGCTTTGGCCACTCGTTTGGCTGCCCTGGAACACCCCAGCACCATCCAGCCCCACCACTGGGCCCCACCAGCACTGTCCCAGCCCCCTCAGCACCCCCAGGGAGGTGGTACCCTGCAAGCTCAGCAGCAGATGAAGATTTGTCATCCTGCAGCTCCAGCCTGGGGGGAGCTGCTTCCTGAAAGGATTTATTTGTTTGTCCTGTGCCTTTCAGCAGCATCTCCAGAGCTCTGGCCTCACCATCACCCTGGGTGCTCACACTGAGGGACTGGAAGAGGCTGTTTAGAAACACATTTCTCTGTGCACAGCCACGGGGGGAGGAGCTCAGCAATTACTCCAGTGGGTTCTCTTTTAAAAGAGCTTTCTTCTCTTCCCCCATTGACAGGGTAAAATTTGGAGAAGGAGCAGCTCATTTTGCTCTTTCAAACCCTGTAAGTACTGGGTAATGTCAGATACTCCAGTGACAGATCACCTGCACTTCCCCTTCACTCTCCAAATAGTTCCAGCTCTGAAATCCCACAGCTTTCACTGGTGGACACCATCCAAGCTTTGCACTGGAGCTGCTGTGATTTCCACCAGCTGAGGAGCTGCCCTCCTGTTTCTTTTACTGGTAATTATAATTCATCAGCTCTCTGTGGTGCTCATTACTCTGGGATTTGAGTGCCTATTTTTCCAGGCTTGAATAGGTTGTTCTGTACCATCTCCTCTCACACAGTGTCCCAGAATCCTCTGGAAATGAGCTCTCCACATCCTGCACCCTCCCTGCTCCTCCCTCTGATCACAGCATCATGTTTATTCCTTTTTAATAATATTAAAAGCATGCAGCATGACTGATGAGGGCACTTAGCAAAAATCTTCTTCCTGAAGATTTTAAGTATCCTGATGTCCTGAAGCCACCATCCAACTGTACATTGGAAGGAAAAAATGTCTTGGAGGAATGTGAGTCTGAAGGTGCTTCCAGAGGAAAACACCTCCTGCAGTTCTGAGGCACCAAAAGCAGAAGGGAAGGGAGGGCAACAGTGGCCAAGAGCAGGTTGAACCAACGTGTGTGAGGTGGGAAACCAAACATCCCCCTCCAGGCTTTGTCAGGGCCTGACTTGGGCAGGTTGGGTGGGTTTTGTTTCCTCCTCTTCCTCTTCACTTCTCCTTCCCACACCACAACCAAAACATAAGGAAGGAGGGTCTCTGCAGGGTCCCACCATTTCCAGACCCTGGGATGTTATTTTACAACAGGGAAACTGAGACACAGAGAAAACATCTGTTAACACCACTGTGAGGGGCCAAAGCCCAACAGCTCATGGCTCCAGGCTGCTGGCCTTCAACTCCACGGGAAATTCAATTTACAGGAGCATCTCTGCACCAAGCAAAGTGTTATTATCAGTAACAAGGATCCCCTCAACCCAGAGCTCCTGGATGCTGCTGACCAGAAAGGTCAGAGGGATCTCTGGGTTCCTTTCTAGGTTTCAGCTGTGCTTTCAAACAATGACTACCTCAGATTTTAAGCACAGGGTGTGGCGTGTTCTCCACACCAGTTTTCTCCAGCTTCTCCAGCAGGAAGAACAGGATCACACCATGCTGGAATGTGCTGAGCTGGGAGGGAGTCCCAAGGATCCTGCAGTCCAACCCTCAGCCCTGCACAGCCCCAGCCCCAAGAGTCCCCCCCTGTGCCCCAGAGGATCATCCAAACCCTCCTGCAGCTCTGGCAGCCTTGGGGCTGTGCCCACTGCCCTGGGGAGCCTGTTCAGTGCCAACCACCCTCTGGGACAAGAACGACTCCCTCCATGAGATTTTAAGAAATTAAACACCCTCCTGGTGTTTTGGGGCGTGGGAGGTGCTGCTCACCTTCATCACTGTTGTCATCCACGAGGATGATCTCCTTGAGGAGGTGAGCCGGGGTGTGGTTCACCGCGCTGTGCACGGAGCGCAGGATCACCGACAGCGCCTCGTTCACGAAGATGAAAATGATGGAGATCTGGGGCAGGTCCTTACCATATTTCAGCTCTTTGCACCTGGAACACAGAGGGCAGAGGGAGACACAGAGGGTTTAGCAGAACTTGGAGTTGGGCGCGTTTCGTGTGTGGTGAGGGACAATGGCTTCCATCTCCCAGCTGTGCACAGCCAGGGGTTCCAGCTGTGCACAGCCAGGGGATCCAGTTGTGCTCATAGTTGTGTTCCAGCTGCCTGGAATTCCTTTCCTTTCATCAATGCTATCTGGGAAGACACAGCAACGAAGAGCATCCACCAGGATGAAGGAGCACCCAGGGCAGGGTGCAGATGCAGAGTTCACCTAACTGAGGTTGTGTTTGTGTGTCTGTGCTCACAGGACTGTGGAAATGTAACAAGGAGTGGCCTCCATAAGACAGAAAATGTCTTCAGCAGTTGGAGTGGAACTCCACATTCCAGCTCTGTCCCAAGATTAATTGGTGCTCAGAAACGAGCCTTGTTCTTAAATGGCACTTATGAATTTTCTCCCCATTTGCTTTGGGAAGAAATGAATATAAAATGACCCTTGGTTAAATAGTCTTAATAAATGTTTCAGCTCCTGAGCAGATACTTCTGAAGCACATCACCACGAACTGGTGTCTTTGTACTTCATAGGCAGGATGGTTAAAACTAAACACTTGTGATCACCTCCCTGGGTTTCAGGAGGAGTTGCTTGACTTGGGCAGATTTGGTGGTCAGGGCTCTGCTCAGACACATTTCTGTGCATCAGAGGAACCTGCTCAGATACATTTCTGTGCATCTTTCTCCTGGTCACCCACCATCCAGCTCCATCCCCCACGGTTCATGGACACACCAGACCTTGAGCAAGGGACACCCCTGGAGCAGAACTTGGGCAGCTCCAGGTACCCCCAGCTCTCCAGGAAACACACACCACTCCCACGAGGTAAAGATGTTTCAATGCCACACTTCATCCTAATCAGAGACCTCACCCTTCTGTTTGCACAAAGCAAACACAAGATCTTTGACAGCTTCCAACAATTTAATTAAATTCTCCAGCTTTCCCTACAATGAATAAGTGTGAGGGAAGAAGGGAAGGAGCCTCCCTGCTCCCTCCCTGCATCCATGACAGATTAGACATGCAACATGAGCAGAGTTCCCAGAATTACAATGAGTAAATCCTGCTCAGATAAGCAAAGAAAGACCAAATGCACCAGTGACATCCCATTCAAGCTCCTTGACTCCCCAGCAATACCTCTGGATTTAATTGTGCTGGGTGTTTCTTAGGCAACAGCAGGAATTCTTGAGGCTCCAAAATGAGACTTGGGAGAACAAAGATTTGCACAGAAACACAGTTCTTTATGAGTCTTCTTTGGTTAAACAAGTTTGCTGGTTGGAAAGAAGGTTGTATTTCTTGATTTAACTGTTGCCTGTCCCAAGGCAAGCCAAGAGCTCCACAGAATGGAATGTGCCACACACTGAAAGGAGCTGCCAAAGGGAAGATCTTTAAAATGAATCAACGGCCCTGAGGGGGCAAAGTAACAACTGACCCTGAAATCCTGCCATGGAAGTCAAACCGAGCTGACTCTGAGATTAAAAACCTCCTTTTGGTGTACGTTGGTACCTGCAGTGCTGAGGAGAAGGTTGTCACAGGAGCAGGAGTGTTTCCTTTTCATCATTGCTCACCTCTGGGCAGCCCTTCCCCCGAGGCAGCTCCGGGGGATAGAGAGCTCAGCTTGTGATCAAAGAGGTTTGGAGGAAAATCCAAACCGAGCTCTTTGAGCTTCATCTGCTGCTCATTCCCATTCCCCCTGCACCCTGCTGTTATCAGGGTTCTCCTTCCCCCCTTGCTGAGGACAGAGATCCAGGGAGAGGAGATGAGCCTGGGAAGGAGTGGGCAAGGCAAACATCACATTGTTGGGGGCACAAAGCTGCAGTTCTCCCCAGGCAGAAGGGGTGACTTTGCCTCTGATCACAGGAGTGGGTAAGACAGCAATTAACAGCCAAATTGACATCAGCTTTGTCAGTCTTCTGGTGCCAGAAGCAGCGGGTGGACAATGCTCTGCAGCATCCTGCTCCACAGCTCCTGCTGTGGACAAGCCCCAAATATTCCTGCACTCAGGAAAACACCCAGGGCTTCTGGACACTCCTGGGGCCAGAGAGGGGAAAGGGGGAAAGGAATAATTTGAGCTCAAACATAATTAGAAGGGCCAGGGGGAAGTTGTTACAAACAGCAGCAATGGTGGGTACCTGGGATGGGAAGTTCAGGCTGTTTGGTGGTTTGGGTTTTTTCTTCTAAGCATTTTTTAGTAGATGAAGGGTTGATCTGGACTCTGGTCCAGAACTACAAGGCTATGTTTCACCCTTAACTTCATAGCAGTTAAGGCAGAGGCCCAGGTTTGAGTGTTTTACTCCTGGAACCCCCCGAGCTGGGGGTTCAGGAGGATTTCCTGCAGGTCAGCGGGTCCCAGCACAGGAGAGGCTGCTGGGCTGCCCCTCACACCTCCCTCCTCCCCTGCACCCTCCTGCACCCCAAAGCACAGCACCTTCCCCACCCTGAGGGGCTGCATTTCATGCATAAGGTGGGAAATTGCTGCTGCCTTCAGTGCTTCAAGCACAGCCCTGAGGGACAGCTCAGAAAATCCCGGCAGGAGCAGGGACAAGGAATGCACAGCTTATCAGACCTCACCTCTGCCCACATTTATTCCCCTCAGGAGAGAGAGCCTTTGGCTCTCTGCCTTCAAAATTCAGATCTCGGGCCAGAACACTTCCAAATTCAGGATTCAAGTCTCTCCAATTATCCAACTGCTCAGCCTGGAGAAAAGAAGGCTCTGGAAAGACCTCAGAGCCCCTTCCAGGGCCTAAAGGGTCTCCAAGAGAGCTGGAGAAGGACTTTTTGCAAGGGACAGGACAAGAGGGAATGGTTTTAAGCTGAAAGAGGGTCATATCAGGAAGAAATTGTTGCCTGTTCAGGTGGGCAGGCCCTGGCACAGGTTGGGCAGAGAAGCTGTGGCTGCCCCTGGATCCCTGGAAGTGTCCAAGGCCAGGCTGGAGCAACCTGGGCTGGTGGAAGGTGTCCCTGCCCATGGCAGGGGGTGGGACTGGATGAGCTTTAAGGTCTCTTCCAATCCAAACCATTGGAGGACTCTGTGACTCTCAGTTTTTATTTCTAACACTCAGCTCTCCCTGTATCTGCTCTGCCCAACCTGAGTCCAGTGAGTGGGATGTTCGAGGGAACACTTCAGACATATGAATACTTCTAAATTTAAATTAAATGTAACAGAGAGGGCACCACAATACACCCCTGTCAGTGCCAGGGATTGGTTACCCATAGGGTTAAAGAGAGCAGCACCTCATTTTATATTTAATTTAACCCACATTCATCATCCCACCAGGACCAAAAGGCTGTCTGGGAAGTTTTCCCTCCCCATGCATCAGGTGCTCCCCAGCCAAGGGCACATCTGCAGGTGGACCCAAGGCAGAAGTCCTGCCACACTTTTTTCCCCACCACATCCCGCTGTCTCCAGTTAAACACAGGCTGGCACCTGCTGGCAGGGCTCACATCGAAATACCGTGAATCAATAGCCAAAAGAAAGACACACCTTAGAGGTTTGTCTCTCCTGTAGATCAATGGGATATCAGAGTGAGAGGCGTTTTATGTCCCATTAAATCATGCTCGAATACATCCCATTAAATCAAGCTCACAAAACTCTCCAAGTTTTAAGAGGCTTGAGAAAACCTCCCAGTGCACTGGGTTTAATTTAAGGACCTTGCTGAGCTCTCACTGAGAGTGTTCTTGGCCTTAAACAGGGGGGAAACTTAAACTCTGGCCTTGGTCTAAGGCTCAGGCCTGGAGCTGTGTCAGGGCAGGCTCAGGGTGGATCTCAGCCAAAGGTTCTTCCCCCAGAGGGTGGTTGGCACTGAACAGGCTCCCCAGGGCAGTGGGCACAGCCCCAAGGCTGCCAGAGCTGCAGGAGGGTTGGGATGATCCTCTCAGGGTCAGGGTGGGATTGTTGGGGTGTCCTGGGCAGGGCTGAAGGGTTGGACTGGATGGTCCTTGTGCATCCCTTTCAGCTCAAGATATTCCAGGACATCTTTTTTCATTTCAGGAACAGACACCAGGCCCAGCAGAACCCCCTGCCCTGAACACCCATGGACAACTCCCAGTTCTCCCCAGCCACCCCACAGGGATCCAGACACGTGCTGAGGCCACAGAACTCCTGGTCTGTGGCCTCCACCACCTTTTTTGGGTCCAAGACCTTTATCCTCTGTGAAGCCCAGGCTTGCAATCACGAGAACATGCAAGGAAACCCCCGAAATAAATACATTTATGGAGAACGTTTTTTCTTCTCCATCCCTGCAGTCCCTGGTTTATGTAAGAAGCCATTCAGAACCAAATGAAGGATGAGAAGGGGAGATGGGGGAGGGAGAGCAGGGCTGAGTTTACGCTGAACAGCTTGGCACACATCAGGCTGGATTAATCAAAGCAGCCAATTTCAAAACACAAAAACCCCATAAAAATCAAGCTTTGCTCCAACGCAGGAGCCTGCCCTGGAATCCTCTGCCTGTTTGTTTTATGCTCAGCACACAGCTGTAAATCCACTCTTCAGTGCAGCAAGTGAGATTAGGATGTTTATTGTCTGTCTCAGTAAGAGGAAAGGGATATCCCAGCATTTACTGCTCCGTGAGCCCTCGGCAGAAAAATCACCTGGAATCACAGCGAGCACTCCCAGAGCACTGAGAGGCCACAGAGGGGCAAGAAATCTTTGGAAACCACTTCTTCCTGCCCAGTGATTGAACGTGATCCACTCCCTTACTCAATTAATTCCTTTCACCTCCTCTCTGGGGTGCAAAGCCACTTCCATCAACCACCTGGAATGACACTGCCCAGCACCAGGGAACTGGGAGCCCAACTCTGATGGATTCTGCACATTCCCCACCCCAATATAAACCATTCATCAGCAGGAATCAATGCAGCCCAGGAACCAGCTGCAATGTGGACTGTTCCAGGACAGAACTGGCACCTCCTGTCTGACCCTTCAGCTTCGGGGCGAGCCATGTTTGCACAGAGGTACCAGTGGATTCCTGTGCTCTGGTGTGACCTGTGTGTGCTGCACCCCCTCCAGCCATGGCAGTCCCTTCCAGAAACAAACACTGCATTAAAGAGACAATAACACATCAGATTGTTTCAGGGCAGGCTCAGGTTGGATCTCAGCCAAAGGTTCTTCCCCCAGAGGGTGGTTGGCACTGAACAGGCTCCCCAGGGCAGTGGGCACAGCCCCAAGGCTGCCAGAGCTGCAGGAGGGTTTGGACAATGCTCTCAGGGTTAGGATGGAATTTTGGGGTGTCTGTGCAAGGCCAGGAGTTGGACTGGATGATCCTTGGGGGTCCTTTCCAGCTCAGGAGGCCCTGTGGTTCCATGATGATGAACAGCCCTTTGGGTTCAGAGAGGAGCTGGGCAGTCACACCACAGAGCACAGAGCAGAAATGCTGCTCATCCTCAGGGATCAGCAATCCCCAATCCCAGGTGCTGCATCAATGATTATATTCATCCCTGGCTGAAGAAATTATCTTCTACCTTCCATGGTATTCCTCCCTGATCCACCCCCTCCTGCAGCACACACATCTATTCTGCACAGAGCTCCAAATCTTCCAGGACACCACCTTTCTTCCCTCATTTTTGCCTTTGGTGTTGCCTCTTTCCCCAGATCCAACAAAAAATGCCCCCCAAAGTTTGAAGGGGCTAATAAATCCCATTAAGTAGACAGTGTAGTTGTCCCTATTCCCAGTGAGGAGGCAGCATTCCACACCTCTGGAAGCATTCTTTGGTCACAGTGCCATGGTTTTCAAACATGTCCAGTGTTTTAAAAGGTAATATTTGGATCTGGATAAAAACCAGGCTGCAGCAGCCCATCTGAAACGATCCAGCAGTATCCTGAATTTCCTAAGGATACACTGCTGATCAATCCAGCTGAGGGTTGGGGGTGCAGCACACAGATTGACCAGATCCAGAGACACAAACTGTATCAGGTGGTGAAGAGGTGTTAGAAAAACACCACTGATGGGAAAGAAGCTGCAGAAAACTGATGGTGTTTATAAATATCACAGTTTTAATGTGGAAAGATCAAACCCAACCCCCAGTGCCCTAAAACACTGGGATAAATCAGCCCTTCCATCTGTTTGGAGACAGATTTTTGCACAGGGACACAACATTTTGCCACGAGTTGTTTTCCTCCAGGCTGGTGCCACCTCAGCATTACCCTGGGCACAGTTTGGAGCTGGAGCAGAAGTTTCTGCTTGCAAATTTGGCCGAGTGCCCCTTGGTCTGCAGATAAAACACCCCAGAGCTGATCCCAGCACGGCTCCACCAGCACAGTCCCGCAGCAGAGGCCACTGCCAGCTCCACACTCCAGTTCCTGGCTGCCTGGCATGCCAACAGCGTGGCAAGGGAAGCCAAAGGGAAAGTTCAGGAAATGCCAATGAAAAACAGAACCTTCTCATCAAGGGAAGCTCCCAAACCTGCCCCACAGCACATGGAGAGATGTAACACAGGGATCTTGGGCTTCATGACCTTCCTCCAGCATAAATCATGGAATTCATAATGTTGGAAAGGCCCTCTGAGATCATCAAGTCCAACCATTCCCCAGCACTGCCAAAGCCACCACTGCCTCATGTCCCCAAGTGCCACATCCACAGGGCTTTTAATCCTCCAGGTCCTGGGCAGCTGTGCCAGGGCCTGACCACCCTTTCCATGAAGAAATTTTCTCCAAAATCCAAACTAAACGTCCCCTGGCACAACTTGAGGCCGTTTCCTCTTGTCTTGTCACTTTACAGAATGCTCTGAGCTGGAAGGGACCCACAAGCTCATCGAGTCCAACCCTTAAGTGACTGTTCCACACATGGGCAGAAGAGCCTGACCCCACCTGGCTCCACCCTCCTGCCAGGGGGGTTCGAGCCACTAGAAATGCCCATCCTTCAAAGCCAGCACTCAAAGGACACTCTGTAGGTGTCACACACAGGAGGGCCCTGCTCTGCTTTGGATGGATGGCAACCATGAGGAACACACACAGGAGAAAAGGTCACCAGAACAACAGCAGGCTGCTCTGGGTACCCAGTGGAACAATTCCCTTGGCCTGACCAAGGCCTGGCACTGGGAAGGATCAGGCAGCATCCTATGGGATGATTTTTGGAGCTCACAGCACTGGGTTATGCTCTCAGGGGACACACTGATGGCTACGTGCTGCTGCCACACAGGGAGGTGTAAGGAGCCCCCAGTCCACAGGCTGATTGATGACCCATTCAGCAGCTGCATCATCATTAGCTCTGATGCTACACCATCACTCATCTTCCCAGAAACGCCCCTCAGGGCTGTTCCAGACACAATTCTCCCCCAGTGCATGAAGGGGACGCCCCTCCATGTCCTTTTGAAATGCCACCAGCAGGAACCACCACAGAGAAAGCTGGACACCCCAAGTCTGCAGAATGCCCCAGGGTTTAGGGCTCTGTGTTGCTCCCACACCCTGTGAAATTATCCCTGCAGCCACTTATGGGCTCCTGTGGACCCTCTCCATCGTTTTTGTGTGATCAGCCAGAACAGACACTTGTGAACTGGGCAGACAGGAACAGCCTGGCATGAAAACCTTGGCACGAAATGGGGCACCCAGATCATAGAATGGTTGGGTTGGAAGGGACCTTGAAGACCATCCAGTTCCATGGAGATCCTGTGTGCCTGTGGAAGGAAACAGGGCAGACAAAGAATGGAGGTTCTGTTTGTGGAGAGCACACTCCTTCAGGAAAGACAATCCTGATGATGGCTTTTGAGAGATTTCCTCTTCTCCTACACACTGGAGTGCCCAGATATCCCCTCTCCTCTTTATGTTTAATTCTGAGCCCCCAACAGTTCCCTAGTCTGGATCCTGCCATCTACATATTAATCATTTCTTTGCTGGCCATCACACCAAATAACTCCAGCTAACATGCTTATCAGGAGCTTATCCCTTCCTGACACTTTAGTCTCCTATAAGGCTCGAGGGTTTGAATATTTAAAGAGGCAAATATCCTTTTGATTAGTAGAATAAATGACTCTTGTTACTTCCTGCCCTCAAAAACAGCGTCAGCGTCACGAAAGTGCTCGGCTGTGTTGGCACAGCTTTTCCAGGGCTGTGGAGATGCTCCTATAAAACATGGCTCAGCAGCAGAGAGAGGGTTCAGCTTAATAAGCTCATGCATATTTAAGTGCCTTTTCTCCAATGATCTATGGAACTGCCACAAGAAAGCCAAGGGTGAGTAAGAGACAACTCGGGCAGAATTTCTGCACAATAAGTGGAATTCTGCCCGAAATTGCTCTCACAGATCGCTGCCTTCTCCAAGCTCTTGGAAAGACAAGCTGGAGCAAACATCATCTTGCAGCTCAAGGAACCCCCAGTAACCTCTGAGTGCTGAGGAAGCTCTGACCCTTCGCTGCCCAAAACCGAGAGCGCTCCCCAAATGGTGAGGTACCAACCATTTCACCCCGTTGCAGACAGGGCAGCAGGGTTCCAGGGGTGGAGCAGGGTGTGCCCTGGGCTGCTGTAGGAGCCCACAGCCAGCCTGGGGATCCCTGGCACCAGGAGCTGGAGCTGAGGTTGCCCTGCAGCCCCTGGTGCAGCCCGTGGTGGGGCAGCTGTGGCCCCTGCAGCCCAGGGAGAGTCAGGGAGGTGCAGAGACCCCCCTGCAGCCTGGGAGGAGCCCCCAATGGAGCAGGGGATGCCTGAGGGAGGCTGTGACCCCATGGGAGGTCTCTGCTGGAGCAGGGTCCTGGCAGGGTCCTGCTGACCCCTGGGGAGGGCAGGTTTTCCTGGGAGGAGTCGTGGCTGGAGCAGCTCATTCCTCAAGGACTGAGCCCATGGAGGAGTGATCCACGGGACAGCAGGGTGGGAAGAGCTGCTGCTGTGGGATGGGGTCAGGCTGGAGAAGCTGGTGAAGGACTGAGTCCTACAGGAAGCAGGGAATGGGCTCCTCTCCCTGAGCAGCAGCACGAACAGCGGGTGATGAACTGACTGTAACCCCAATTCCCGTCTCCCTGCACAGCTGGGAGCGAGGAGGGAGAACTGGGGAAGGAAGGAGGGGTGGGGGAAGGCTCTGGTTCTGCTAGCAATAAATTTAATTAATATCCCCACTTTGGGTCAGTTTTGCCCATGACAGTGATGGCTGAGGGATCTCTCCTGGTCCTTCTCTCAACCCACAAACCCTTTGTTCTATTTTCTCTCCTCTGTCCACTTGCAGAGGGGAGTGAGTGGGTACCTGGAGTCCAGCCAGGGTTAACCCACTACACAGACTGAAGAGCTGGTTTTGGGGTAGGTGAAAACACCTTTTTATCTCCCCTGCCTGAACCTCAGTGTAGGGAGCCCTTCATCTCCTGGCAGAGCCAGGGATGTCAGGATGAAAATCCCCCCAGCACTTCCCAGCTCTGCTCAGGTGGGTTGGGATAAAGCTGCCAGTGCTGTGAGACTTCCCTGCCAAATCTCAAATGAAACTCTTGGTGCAGAGCCTTAAGGTAGGAGTGTTTTAATGGAATAGATCTCCCAGGAATTCAAGATTTTGACACTCCCAGGACATACTTTGGGCAATGAAGAAGAAAAGTGGCCAACACCTGTGCTCCCTGGAACACAAGGGGGAACGATGCCATTGCAGGAATAAAAATGGTATAAAAATGATGGACTTAAAAGGCACAATGGACTTTCAGAGATAGTTCTTCCGTTTTGTGATAACAGATCCACTCTGCTGACGGGTTTATGAGCTGGGAAGATGAAGAAGGTTTTAAACCTTCTCTGTTACAGGCAGAAATCCCTGTATAAGTTTACTTAACCTCTGACAGAACTGGATCAGCCTTGGCAGAGGCCAAGTTCCTGCCTGGTGAAATGTTCCACAGCTCCACAATCCCAACATCCCAGAGCTGCCACTACCACCACCCCCACCCCCAGCACAGGCTGCTCACCCAGGTCACCCTGACACACCTTTGGCAGAGATAAGCACTGCTTTGGTTGGGGAAAGAATAAAAAGAAGTCACAAGCACTACCCACAGGCTCAAAACTCACGGGGTGGGGCTGATTTTGATTTTCATTTCTATCATATCCCAATTTCAGGTACCAGTTCACTGAATGCACTTAACTGGCTGTAAATATTGGTGTCCCTTCCATGGTAAGGTGATATTAAGGATGGGAAGTTAATAAACTTGAAGACACAGGTAGTGATAAGAGTTCCAAAGCAGTGACTGGCCACACCATCAGCACTTTAATTTTTTAGGCAGGGCTTTCTTTTCTGGTGCAATAAATGGCCAAACATTCATTCCAGTGTTTCAGAAGTTTGCCTTTATTCCCCACACAGGGAGGAAGGACACCCAGTTTAGCCCAGTGCAGAACTGGGACACCATTAAATACCCACTAAGCAGGTTAGGGAGGGATCCAACCCACTACAGCCTGCCAAAAAGAACTGAATTACTACAGGATGAAAACAAGCAACCCACAAATAAAAATACTCAGAAAAAACCGAAAACACTCTTCTGTAATTTTTAGTGATGAGTGGAGATGCCCCACTGGGGTATCACATCCTTTTTGTTATTCCTGCCTTTACCTGCAGAAATCCAAATGACCACGGACACAGATACCTCCCACAGACACTCTGGAAGGTCTTTTTTTATTGTTACTCCATCCCAGAGGACGTGATTTAGGGCTAAAGATTTGTTTCCTGCCACAACAGAGATGCTACCAGGGGTGCCTGAAGACACAGCTCCATTCTCACCCTGCCAGCACCCAGAGGAGACAGATGGGTGCTGCTCCTCCAGGCTGGGAGCACACCCTGCCTGACTGGATGTGTTTTTTAGGCAGCACTGGCCGTGGATGTGACACCAGGGGACATGGTTCAGTGGTGGCCTTGGCAGTGCTGGGTTAAGGGTTGGACTCCTGGTCCTCGAGGGCTTTTCCAGCCTAAATAATTCCATGATATACTTGGTAGGAGCAGTCACAAACCACAGCAAACTCACAGTACCTACAGTGACACATGGCCTAAGCCCTCCCAAGACATTTTTGTCACCTCCACACACCAGGATGTCCACCAGAAAACCACAGAGCTCTGGAATATTCTTCCCTCTCATCCTCACCTCACCGAGGTCATTGAACTTTTCCCCACTTCCCGAAACACTTCACACAAAACCTGCCCCCAAAACCTTCTCCCACCTGCACAGCCAAACTAAACCCATCAATACACAGCCAAGACTTGGCTTTTCTGCCTGCAGAGACTCAGATCCTTCCTGGCCCAGCAAGATGAACTCTGCATTGATGCAGCTGAACAGCTGGGAGGTAAATTCTGGAATAAAATCTGAGGTAAATTCCAATGGATTGAAGGACTTACTCATGTCTGGGCTGCAAAGCACCGTGGTGGAAGTACAATATGTTATAAATCACACTGCAATCTTCTGCTGCCAGCACACAGAAGCAGGTTCAAGCTTGTTGCATTCCTCAATCCACGGGCACTGCTTCCCACCTCTTCCTTACACATCTGTGCCACTTCTTGCCTTTAAATCTCAGTGGGAAAGGAAGAACCTGAACTGGTGACAATTGCACAAACTGATACCAAACAAGGTCCATTCATGCTCTCCTCCAAAATAAAGCTTCCCCAGGAAAGGAACTGATCTCCATTTGGCTTTTGTAAGGATTGTGAACAAGCTGGAAAGAAAGCAAATCCTCAGACTGCTATTCACGCTGCCACTTCCTAATCATGCTCCATTCATTAATTGCTTATTATAGCTTGGATTTTGCTTATTCAGTTGCACATGTCTTCTTGCAGAAGGGAATGTCATTAAATATTAAATCAATTGTGTCTACTCTCTGAAGTACAGGGAAAATCAAACCATTTTCTGTGACCCGAGCATCTTAAAACACCTTCTGCTGTCTGGTACAGCTCAGTGCTTAGAGGATCAGAACACTTTTTCTGACCCTTAAAGCCCTGAAACTCCCCACATTTCCCCAGGAAACTCGATTTTAAAGCACCTGCTTTATTTTCAGTAATTCCTTTTCAGAAATGTGCTTTATTTTAGAATGAGGGTATCAAAAATAGGCAGCACAATTTAGGGTCACACAGACATTTCTGAAGGCACATTACTTGGCAAGCTCTAACCAGAAATTACCTACAAAGAGCAGAATGGAGAGAACAGGGTTTATTTTTGTGAGAGGCTCTTGTGGTAAAGTTCTTGGGTTCACACTGATCTGAGGCAGATAAAAGCCAGAGCAATTACAAGTGTCACATCCCCTCACCCAGCTCGTGTACATGAGCT
>NW_020956803.1:174878-186485 GCF_003031625.1 Empidonax traillii
AACCCTCCTGCAGCTCTGGCAGCCTTGGGGCTGTGCCCACTGCCCTGGGGAGCCTGTTCAGTGCCAACCACCCTCTGGGGGAAGAACCTTTGGCTGAGATCCACCCTGAGCCTGCCCTGACACAGCTCCAGCCATTCCCTGGGGGCTGTCCCTGCTCCCCCCAGAGCAGAGCTCAGTCCTGCCCCTCCTCTGCCCCTGCCCAGGCAGTTGTAGCTCCTGTGGTGCCAGGAAAGCTCTGGGCAATCCAGGGAAGCAGCACAAACACACAGGCTTTGATTTCTTTGGAAATCAACTCAAGAGAAGTGTATCCAAAGCCTAAATTGGCTCATTTATTTCCATAAGCACAGTTTAGTCACAAGCACTGATGATAACCCAGGTATTTTTCAGTGCTGGAGTTCAGAGGAGCACAAAAGCGAGTTGTTAAATTACACTAATCCCATCCTCTGCCAAAGTGATCATTTAATACTTCTGTTTACATTAGCAAATGTTTTATAGCACACTCCTCTGATACAAGTCTTCCCTGAAGCATCATGTTCTGAACTTACAAGAACAGGTAATAATTCTGGAGTCTGGAAGGCAAAATTGACAATTAGTGGAATGTATTGCAGAAAAAAGCACTCGTTGCTGTGTCTATAAATCCATGGTCACAGTGTTTCCAGATGACACTGTGCAGCATAATGACAGTAAGAGAACCTCCAAACAGCCACTAAACAAACTGGAGTTACCTTCCCCAAAGCACTTTCTTACCAACTGAGTTTAAAGAAGATACTGGGCCTTCTAAGCACTGAAGGCTTCTGACACTTCTGACTGCACAGAGAATACTTCAGTGACTCTGCTTCAAAAGGAGATGAAACAAAGTGCTGCCCTGTGTCCCTACCTAAATCCACAGTAGAGACAAAACAAAGCCCTAAACGTTTCCACAGGGAGTCTGACACGTCCAGTTCTAGTGGGATTTTCACAGTTCCCTGGAGCCAACCCCACCTGCCTCATGTCCCCTCCAACAGGCTTAAAAATAAATATAATAAATATTATTAATAATAAATATAAAGCAATGCTGGAAAAGGGTGTCTTTGGAGTCTTTACCTGGCCAGTTTTCCAGGAAAGGCAGGATCTCCATAGGCTCATAGGGGTTTGCACAAGGAATGAAGATCAATACCCGTGTTTGTTCAGCAGCATCATGGTTTGTATTAGTGCTGGAAAAGCAGTGGAGCAGTAAAGAGGCTTTTTCCTCTCTGCAGATCATTGCAAAGGCACCAGAAGTTGCAGCCCCATCCCTGGAGAGGCTCCAGGCACCAGCAGCACCTGCACACACAGCACAGCAGCTCTTCAGAGCTCCAGGGCCTCAAGGAGGCAGGAGAAGTAAAAACTTCGAGGTCTAAAGATTGGTTTGCTTCACCTCCTACCCCCAGAGCAGAGAGGAGACAGCTCAGCCACAGGCTCAAGAGTTCCTCTGGAGAGAACCAGGACCTCACAGTGGTCTGAAGCTTCCTCATGAGGGACACCCCCCAGGGAATGGCTGGAGCTGTGTCAGGGCAGGCTCAGGGTGGATCTCAGCCAAAGGTTCTTCCCCCAGAGGGTGGTTGGCACTGAACAGGCTCCCCAGGGCAGTGGGCACAGCCCCAAGGCTGCCAGAGCTGCAGGAGGGTTGGGACAATGCTCTCAGGGACAGGGTGGGAATTGCTGAGGTGTCTGTGCAGGGCCAGGAGCTGGACTGGATGACTTTGCCCCACGGGACAAGAGAGACCCTGAGGAGCTGGAGCATGTGCAGGGCAGGGAACGGAGCTGGGAAGGGGCTGGAGCAGCAGGAGCAGCTGAGGGAGCTGGGGGGGCTCAGCCTGGAGAAAAGGAGGCTCAGGGGGGACCTTCTGGCTCTGCAATCCCTGACAGGAGGGGGGAGCTGGGGGGGGGGGTCGGGCTCTGCTCCCAGGGAACAGGGACAGGAGGAGAGGGAACGGCCTCCAGCTGTGCCAGGGGAGGGGCAGGTGGGACATCAGGAGGAATTTCTGCCTGGAAAGGGTGGTCAGGCACTGGCAGGGGCTGCCCAGGGAGGTTTGGAGTCCCCACCCCTGGAGGTGTCCAAGGCAGGAGTGGAGGTGGCTCTCAGTGCTCTGGGCTGGGGGACAGGGGGGGGATGGGGCACAAGGTGGACTCCGTGGGCTGGGAGATCTTTTCCAACCTCAGTGACTCTGTGAGACTCTCCTTGTGGGTCCCTTCCAGCTCAGGTTGTTCCATGACTCCCTGTGCTGCCTGGCAGAACAAAACTCCCTGGAGCCCCACAGGGATGGGACAGATTGGACAGGATGGCACCCACGGACAGCAAATATCCACCAACTCGTCTCTGGACTGAAAAACTCATCTGGTTTTGGTGAGCCCTGTTCTGAGGCAGTTCCTTTATTCTTTGTCACTGATACTCACTGCTTGATTTCTTTACTTGCTCTCCCAGAAAATTTGCAGGTGGCATCTTTCCAAGCACTGGAAAATATTACTTCTCCTTTTTTTATGGCTGAAACTATAAAAAGCCAAGGGCAAGAGTGTTTTTCATGCAATGCTGGATCAGACCCACGACTATCTATTAGGAGAGAAGACACACAACCAGTTCTGAGTTTCTCCTAGAGGTGTAAGTACCTTTTAATATACTCCCACGTGTGATTCAAAGAGAATTTCACATCTGAAACACTCATGGCTTTTTCCTTCTTACACTTTTTCCCTCTTACTTCTTGATTCCTTACTAGATTTTCCTTCAGTTATTTGATGAAGAAAAAGCACCACATCTTGCCTCCCTCTTCCTTCCTATCATTTGTGTATGGGATTGAAACACAATAAAAGACTCTTGGCAAAAGGTAAAACAATGTATTGTGGCAACATATTGTGCATGCAAGAGACAAAGAGCTCTCTTGACCTCCTCTGTTTGCAATAAGCAGCAATCACAACAAATAAACAGCCTCGAAACTCTATTTCCCAGCAAATATCACCCTCGTAATTCAAGCAGTTTGTTTTTGTCTTCTGAAGTGCTGTCCTTCTCCTCAGACTCATTTCATCAAGCCTGGCTAAACAGCCCGAGGCAGGGCATGGCTCAGTGGCTGGCACATCACAAAGCTCCCCAAGACCTGAGGAAACCATCAATAAAGAGCCCCCCTCACGTCTCATTTGCAGATCTCAGCCCCATCTGCCAAACCCAACCTGCTCCTCTCTCTGGGCAGGGAGGGAAAGGCAAAAAGCGTTTTGCTCTGAGCAGAGCTTAAAGGAGGTTGTGTAACCTTGGGGAAGAAATGAGACACTAAGAGCAGTGTGAAAGGCAGGTGTGGTCTCGTGGCCCTCCAGGGCCATCCTCCTGGACAGTCCTGGTGTGTCTAAGTCACAGCCATGTTCATTTCCACATTTCCAAATGGGTATTCTGTTTGGATTATGAAGCCAAAATGGAATTCTTTGGCCTTGCAACGCCCCAGTAAGCTGAGGGGAGGCTGAGACCCAAAGGCATGAGGGCAAGAGGCTCTCCAGGGGTGGGAGAGACCCCAAAAGGAGCAGGACCTTCCTCTACCCACAAATGTTCCAACATCCAGCACTGACACACTGAGAGCCCACCAAGGGCACGCACAGACCAATTTAAATGAAAATTAAATCGAGGCTTGATTTAGTTTCTTTAAGTTAAATTGCCAAAAAACGACCCAAATTCTACCCAGAAGGTAAAACTCTCCATCTTTTGCACTACATCCCACAGAAAGACTTTCAACTTGCTGCTACACAAGTCCTTTGGTAATAAAACCAGCTCAAGCCAGATGGTGCCAAAAAGCCCAACTGCTCCCAGAAAAGACTCCCATGGAAATAAATGGGTGATTCAGCCACTTGAGACACTTGAGTGTAATGGCTCTGACTCAACCCCCAAACACACAAATGGGAAAAATTAAAACCAAGGCCATGATATGAAACTGTTCCATCTTTAGCAGTGGCTGCAGGTGATGGTAAAGCCCTGCCCAGGTCATGCTTTGAGGTCTCATGGTCCCCGTGGTAACACAAACCAGGGGAATGCTGGAAAAAGCAAATTGAGCTCCCAACACATCTCCAAAGCTTTTCTGTCATAGAATCACAGGATGGTTTGGGTTGGAAAGGACGTGAAAGAACATCCAATCCCATCCCCTGCCATGGGCAGGGACACCTTCCACCAGCCCAGGTTGCTCCAACCTGGCCTTGGACACTCCCAGGGATCCAGGGGCAGCCACAGCTTCTCTGCCCAACCTGTGCCAGGGCCTCCCCACCTGAACAGGGAAGGATTTCTTCCTGATATCCAATCTAAACTCCCTCTCTTTTAGTTTGAAACCATTCCCCCTTGTCCTGTCCCTCCATGCCTTGTCCCCAGTCCCTCTCCAGCTCTCCTGGAGCCCCTTTAGGCCCTGCAAGGGGCTCTCAGGTCTCTCTGGATCCTTCTCTTCTCCAGGTGAACCCCCCCAGCTCTCCCAGCCTGGCTCCAGAGCAGAGGAGCTCCAGTCCTGGGAGCATCTCCGTGGCCTCCTCTGGACTCTCTCCATGTCCCTCCTGTGCAGGCACCTCAGGGTGCTCCAGAAGGGAATAAAACCCTTTGCTTACCTATGAGGAGAAGAAATCCACCCTAACCTTGCCCTCTGTCATTTTTAAGCCATTCCCCCTCGTCCTATCCCTTTTCCAAAGGCCCTTTCCATGCTCTGGACCCCCAGGCAGGCAGGAGGAAGGGGCAGTGTGTCCTGCTGGGAAGCCCTCAAGTAATTTGAAAAAAAAAAAAATCATCAAGCTGTGCAAGTTCTTTATCACTTCCCCCATCCTCCCTCTTCTCTTTAAACTGCTGAGGCTTCCCTGCACGGGAGCAGCTGTCAGGAGATTTGCAGCAGCAGGAATTTGTCATCCTCACCCAGTGATCCAATAGTCCCAACAATTGTGGGTATTATTTTACTTAAATCTACTCCTTAATCCCATAATGCCATGAAATACCACTGAATCAGAGCTTAGCAGGATTCCAGAAAGGAAGAGACTTTTAAAGAGATAATGAGAATTCCACTTTTATATTAGATAGGATTGAAAGGAGAGAATAGAGGAGGCAGAAGGGACCAGATGGGCAGATTATTTCATAGTTTTCCTTAATATGATTTCCTCAACCTGAAGCATCTGGTAATTCCACTATCAGAGATTAGATGCTGGATAAGATGGACAGGCAAACTGATCCCACAAAGCAATTTTTATTTTCCTGCTACACACGGGAGAGGTTCCCATTAAATCATATATCACAGAATAAAAGAGAGGTGCAGAAAACCTGGTAGCAAAGCAGGGAATGTTCCAGTCCCTGGGATCCCATGTAAATATGTTTCACTTTCAATATAGAAAACAACACATCTTCCTAACCCCCCCCCCCATCCTCCACAGGCAGAAAATGCCGTGAGTGGATCAACAATAAAACTCACAGATCAGCCTTGTCCTTCACAGTTTTTTGCAGAAAATAATTTTTTTTTTGGAGGTTTGTGCAGAAGTCCTGCAGCCTGCAGGCAGCACCTTGGGTACTCCCAATCTGGAAGCCGTAATTGTTTTCCAGAACAGGCAGGAATCTCATCTTAAAGGCAAAAAACCCAATCAGACAAGTTACAAATGTGTTGCCTGTGCCTGTCTCATTATGCCACTGTTTTGAGGCCAGTTCTGAAATCAAGTCCCTTGCACCGAAATGTCACTCCTGCCTTATTTTAGCTGAAGGAGGAGCTTCCTTGGCCACCCAAAATGTGACCTATTATGTGGTTCACTCTCAAAGCACCTTGCAGTGCTCACCCAGCACAACCTTTGCTGCTCAGCACAAGGTCAGGCCCAGGGACATCAACGTTAATGAGCTCCAGATTAAGGTGTGACAGGCCCAGCTCCTGGATGGCACCAGCAGCACACAGGTTATTCCACCTCTCCACACTGCCAGCACCTTTTTGGGAACCAGTGCAGTGCAACACCCAGTCCTGTTCCAGTGGTGAACAGCAGGGCACCTCCCAGCCCAGGGGAGCAGCCTCAGCTTTTGGGAAAGGAAAAGGACATCTCTAACCCTGCATTTTGTAACCAAAGCCGAGATGAGAATCCAAACTACCAAAAAAGAGACACCACAGTTCCTCAGGTCAGGGCAAACAAGGTGTTCCACACCCTTGCTCCTGCTGCTGGGGAAGATCTTGCCTTCTCCTGAGCACCATCCTGTACCCAGCACCTCTGGCACCGTTTTCTCCAGGGAAAATCACCTCCCTCCTTTCTGCTGCCCCTGGGCAGGGACAGGAACCCCTCAGCTGGGAGTGCTGCTGTTCCTCATCCCCAAACCCTGCCTGCAAAGCCACTCTGAGCAGGGACACCTGAACCTCTAAACCCTCAGTGATGGGGCCGAATTTCCCCTGAACTCTCCTTCCTCTGCCTCACTTGGGCACAAAGGGGGAGCAGAAGGAGGCCTCACAGTGACACCTGACCACATTCTTTAAAAAAAACAAGATGGAAAGGATGTGAGAGCAGCAGCCACTGCCAGGCCCAGGCCCAGTCCATCAGCATTCTGGTTCTTTCCTTGAAGCAAACAGGCTTCGCTATTATATTTAAAACTAACATGCTTTGTAATTCTTATCAGCTGGAGGGTTCTCTACAGTTTTTCCCCACTAATGCTGCAATTTCAAAGCCATTTAGGCTAATTTCCTCTGACTGGAATCTCTTTTAATCAGAGCCCAGGATACTTGACTTAAATGGTTTGTGTTCAACCCTTCAAAAAATCAGCCATAAAGTTGCAGGCACAAAGTGCTGAGAGGAGCCTGGAGCTCAGAGGTTGGAAAAGCTGAAACTTTTCAAATCCTCCAGCAAACTCCAGCCTATTTCATAGCAGATCAACTGTTCTCTTGCAATACCAAGATGATTGATCTCCAAAATAAAATAAAAAAAAAAAGCAACAAAGAGAACACAATCCTCAGTTCTTACACGGATAAAATTATGCAGCTGCAGTCAGTGCCACAGCTTCTCTCCAAAGGATCAGCCCAGCTCCAAAATGAAGCATCTCTAAGGAATTGCTGTGCCTGCTCTGTCCTCTCCACCACTCTCCCATGAAATGATGGATAGTGGCACCAAGGGAAAATACAATGCGAGCCTAAAAATGTCAGAATTCATCCTTTTCTTCCCCCAAAATCTGAAAAAAAAATGCCACATTACTTCTCAAATGAATTCTCAGGAAGCAATGCTGAAGTCAGAGTTCTGGACAAGAAGTGGAAATAAGCAGCTCAGCCTCAGGTAACAGCTCGGGGAGGTCCCGCTCCGAGGATTTGCATTGTAGTGGAATTTGCATCTCCCAGAGCCAAAGGTGCAATTTGTAGCTGCAATTCAGTCTGCCCTGAACCACCCCAGCAGAACTGCAGCCTGGGCCTCCTCTCCTTGGAAAACTCAGCCAAGGATTTGTGTTGTCCCTGGAAACTCAAGAGTGGCTGCTTGAAATTCCTGCAGCATTCGGGGAAGGGAAGGAACAAAAGCTCTCCCAGCCTGAACAATCTGCTGGAGCCAGGGAGCTGCAGGATTTTCGGTGCTCTGCAGATGCCAAGCAACAGCTTTGTCACTGGCCCCACGACACAGCCATTGGACAAGTGTCTTCCAGCATCTCAGTCTCTCTCAGCTCCTTTTCTATTTTTTTTATCAGGGATTTCACTCCAGGCCTGGACAAATTGACCCTTTGCTATTTTGAGGAGCTCTCCACCGGCCATATCTAAAATTAACCTTCACAAAGATAAACTCCCAGCATGTCTTCTCTCACACTCTGAGGAAAACGGTGTGTCACCTCTTTTTAAATCTGTTCTGTGGTGCCTGGCAGGTAACATCACCATCACCTTAAAAGATCATGCTGGCAAAAAAATGGAGCAAGGATGTTGCCACCTGAGCAACTCCCTTCCAAGGCCCAGATCTCCAGCAGGAGATCCCACAGTGTCCCAGGAGGAGCCCAAGGGCAGCCCCAGAGGTCCTGCAGGGATGTGAGGGAGCTGATAAGGGAGAGAGAGGGGGAGTCTTTGCACACATTTACAGGGTAATAAGCACCAAGGTCAACAGCTCAGGGATCAGCCCTTGGCTGGTGAAAGCTGCTGTGAGACTCTGGTGGCTCCACTTGCACCCAAAGCCATGTACTGCTTCAGGAAAACAGAGAGAAGAGTGGGAAGATTTATGCCCTGATAAATCATCTTAATGAATTATGTCACTCTCCACAGCCAGATGGAGCCATGTGGGGATCAGTCCCCTCTCCCAGGGAACAAGTGACAGGACGAGAGGAAACGGCCTCAAGCTGAGACAGGGGGGAGTCAGGTTGGATATTGGGAAAATATCATCACTGAAAGGGTGTCCAGCCCTGGCACAGCTGCCCAGGGCAGTGGGGGAGCCACCACCCCTGAAAGTGTTCCAAAAGTGTGTGGATGTGGCACTCAGATGTGGTTTAGCTGTGAACACCCTGCTGCTGGGTTTGCAGTTGAACTCAATCTCAGAGGGCTCTTCTGACCCCACTGATTTTGTGATTCCCTGATCTCAGTTTCAGCCAGACTACCCCAGTTGCTCATCCCTGAACAATAATGAGGGAAGAGCCAAGAGTCCCAAACCAGAGCAGGGACACCACCCCCCTTCCCGTGGTGCCACCCAAACCCCGGCACTCCCTCGTGGAGCAGCAGGGACTTACTTGGTCGGCCGATAATCCGGGATGGAACGATCCAGAGAGATTTTCTCACTGAGGTAGGAGTTGTAGCCATATTTCTCGTGGGGTCCCTTGGCCTTCTCCTCCTCCTCAGGGGACAGGGTGGCTGGAAGGCCACCCTTCCCACGCCCCCCATAGCCTTCAATGAGACCAAGTGACTTGGAGAGACCTGGAGAGAAAACAACCTCTGTTAAAACCCATCTCTGTTCTTTCCAGCCATCAAAGACATTCAAATACTCCAAAAACCCAAGGCTGGTTAGCTGAAAACATTCCAAATTCTAGTTCTCTGGCCCAGTGGTGGAACAAAACTGCCTCAAGTCTTGAAATTCCTCCTGGCTCATGCACGCTGGTCCTGATAGCTCCACCACTGGCATCCAAGTGATAACCTGTCCCAGGGATCTGTGTACTTATTTAGTTGTTAGGGAGGTTATTTAGGCCTCCTTCCCACTCTCAGAGAGGTAATTACACAGAAGGTTAGGTGTCCCCAGGAGAAGGAGAGGTGGAACACAGAGTAAGAATAAAATAGGGTTGGGTAACTGCCAAGTGAATGAATTTGTGCTCGCTGTGAGCAGTGAACAGCATACAAATGTTACGGATTTAAAAACAATTTCCCCCTCAAAGCTTTCTTATCTTTTAAAGTACAGCATTCCCAGACCTTTATCAAGGGGAATTATTTATTTATATCTGCAGAGCTGAGGGAAATAGGCAAAGTTCAAAACATAAAGAGCTCTGTGTGTGATTTGGTGCTGACTGTGGGAAGCCAAGTTCATGCTCATGTTATTATTTATTAGACAGGATACCTGGAATTTTAATATTTTTCATTAGCAGAGACTCTCTCTTTTTGTTAGAAACATAAAAGTAATGTTGGATTAGTTTGGTTTTCTTTTTTTTGTGTTGTTTTTTTTTTTTTTTAATTAAAGACACCAGGGTAAATTCTCCTTTGTTTCAGTGGCAGAGCAGGACAGATTCTGTCACCTCTGTTGCTTTTGAAGAGACAATAACCTTGAGATTGTGCTCAGGGCTTCAGGATGAGCTTGGTCCAGCTCCCAACCTCCCATGGACCTCCTCTGCCCTGCATAACACATTCCTACCACCCCCCAAGACACAGATTTGAACACATTTTTCCTCCAAAAGTAGCATGAAGAGGTAGAAATAAAATCACCTGGGAATGTAAATCACAGTTGGAAGCAGAGGTTGCATTAGTAGTAGTAGTAGTAGTATTGTTATCCCTTTTATTGCTGCTATTCCTATTGTTCCTATTATTCCTTCTGACAAGGAACCTCTGCACATCCTTCCCTGCTCCATCAGGCTGCTGGAGTCCCCCTGCCCACACTTGATTAGATTTTATCCCGGGATAATCACAACAAATCAACTGCCAGGAGCCACTGGCTGTGACCTGGGGAGGGATGACACATCCAAGCTGCCTTTTGCCATCTCCAGGCTCAGAAGAGCCAGGGGAGCTGCTCAAGAAGCTGGGAAAGGGGACACTTTGTGGCCTGCAGAAGGTCAAGAGATCACTCTGTGAACTTCCCAACCCCACACAGGGGACACAGCCGGGTTATGGAGGGAAGAGACACCAATTTCATTTCACACACAGACTGCAGCACAGTTAAACAGCATTTTAAAAGAACAATATATTCGCACAGAGACAATTCTTCTCAAAATGTCTCTTTCTTCCTCAAAATCTGATCTTGGTGCCCAAACACATTTCCTCAGAGTACCCCAGGTCTTGCCCAGTTCATCAGCTGAGGGTTTTACCACTCTAACAGACACATTCTAACAAAAACTCAGTTTATCATTTTAATTCCTTCTTCTTCACATTCCCCATGAAACAGTTCCACTGAAATCCATAACAAATTCTTCCTGTCTCTCCAAGGACTGGAACACTGAGCTCTTAACCCCTCTTTTTTTTTTTTTTTTTTTTTTCTGTATATTCTGTCCTTCTGCTGCTCTGAACTCCATCTCAGGAAGTGCAGATAAATCCAAGCCATTTAAACAAGGGAGTCAATCAAGATGATCCATCCATCTGTGTTGGGCAGGGCACTGCTGTGATCCATCCCCCTGCCTTCCAGGAGAGCAGCCAGGATATCCCACAGCCCCACAGGGAGAGCCGTGGAGATGAGTGTTCCCCAGTGTGATGTGACAGGGAGGATCTCCCTGTGTTGTCTCTGTGCTGGTTGAACATCTCCTCCCCCAGCCTGGGCTCAGCCCTGAGCAGGGACGTCACCTCAGTGTGCAAGAGTCCAGGAACGTTTGGTAATTCATGTCTAAACAGAAGAGGGAGAAATTTGCTTCCAGCTGGCTGGAAAGGAGCCTCAGGAGAGGCAGGACTGGAAACAAATGGTTCCAGCAGATCCTCATCCAGTCAATCCTTTCACTGGTTTTTATTCACCACATTTTGGGCTGCACAAAGGGCACCTTTCTGGGAGCTTGAGGTGCCTTTGCAGTAACTTCAGGAGTTCCCCTCAGCCCAGCCCACAGGGCTGCTTCAGCCTGGCAGCAACCAGGGAAAGCTCCTTCTCCCAGGGAGCTCCCAGGGCTTTGCATCAACCCACATTTCATGTCCCAGTCCCAGAATATCCCCAGCTGGAGGGGACCCATAAGGATGATCGAGTCCAGCTCTTCCATGACTGGCCCATAATGGATCCAACCCACAACCCTGGTGTTGTCAGCACCGTGCTCTGACCAGCTGAGCTAATTTTGGGAGCGCAGAGACACCCACACACTTCCCAGGCCCAAGTGAGCTACAACTGCCTGGGCAGGGGCAGAGGAGGGGCAGGACTGAGCTCTGCTCTGGGGGGAGCAGGGACAGCCCCCAGGGAATGGCTGGAGCTGTGTCAGGGCAGGCTCAGGGTGGATCTCAGCCAAAGGTTCTTCCCCCAGAGGGTGGTTGGCACTGAACAGGCTCCCCAGGGCAGTGGGCACAGCCC
>NW_020956803.1:187290-191513 GCF_003031625.1 Empidonax traillii
ATCTGCAGCGATAACCACCACTAATCCCTCTCCAAAAGGCTTGATCTTGGGAGACAATTCACTCCCTGGGGAGCTCTGCCAGCTCCTGAGGTGGTAACGAGCAGCATCACCCTGAGATGTTCAGTGCAGATCAGAGCTCTGAGCAGCCACGAGCTTCACTCCTCCCAAAGCCACTTCACCCAAGTTCCTCAGAAACAAAACCAGGGTTGTTTTTTTTTAGAATCTCCTAAAAATTCTGAACTTTGCAACAAAAGGAATACATTGCTCTTACACTGCAGGAATAGAGGGATAAAACCCACACCACTTAGAGCTGCCAAGATCTGAGTCCCTTCTGCTGAAATGGCCAGACATGGGACCCCTGGGGACTTGCCAAGGAGTTGGTTTTCTTCAAGATGATATAAAAAATTAATCTCTACAGCGAAATTATTCCTAAACTGAGTAAAGCTCTAGTAAATATTAGTCTCTTCTTGAACTGGCAGTGTATTTCCTCAGGAGACAGGAGTTTTCTAGGGTAGAACAAACCTTTAGTAAAACACAATATAAAGGGATACCCAACCTTCATTTCCAAACAGTCTCCCTGGGAGCTGCTGGGGGGATAAAGCATTTTGTTCCATGTCAGCCTGGATGAAGGAAAACATTAACCCTGATCTAAACCTCAGCTAAGCAAACTTTAAGGTGGCTGGGGAAGAGGGAAGAGGCCCTGGAATTAAAAGGCATCTCTGATAAACTGGGCTCTTGAGCCTTAATGCTGAGGGTGGAAAAGAAGATCAGCCTTCCAGTGCTATAAAGGGGGTCACAGAAGGGCTGGAGAGGGATTTGGGACAAGAGATGGAGGGTCAGGACATGGGGGAATGGCTTCAAACTGACAGAGAGTGGGTTTGGATTGAATATCAGGAAGAAATTGTCCCCTGGGAGGGTGGGCAGGCCCTGGCACAGGTTACCCAGAGAAGCTGTGGCTGCCCCAGCCCTGGAAGTGTCCAAGGCCAGGTTGGAACAACCTGGGCTGGTGGAAAGTGTCCCTGCCCATGGCAGGGTGTTGGAATGAGATGATCCTTAAGGTCCCTCCCAACCCATACCATTCTGGGATTCTAATATGGGAAAGACTTGTGGAAAAGCAGATTTTTCACTGCATCTTTCTTCATGTCCTCCTGCTGCAGGAGTTATGGAGTACACCCAGCTCAGGTGGAAAGGCACATTCCTACAGTAAAAAGGAACATAAAGTTCTCCTCCTCCAGAAGACATAAATAATATTGAAATGGTCCTGAAAACATGGGAACCATAAAGAGAAAATTAAAGGAGATGTCTCTGAAAATTACAGCCCCTATTAAGTTGAGCACCAGGATCTTCCAGCCCTGAGAGTTCTCACAAGGATTTGGGCTTCTGGCCCCCCAGCCAGAGGTCTGAAGGCCAACAAGATGTTTCTGACTCGGGGAAAAGCCAAAGCAATGGGGTAAATGGCCCAGTCTGTGCCTGTGTTCCAGCACTCACAGTGCTCCTGGTGCCTCTGGGTGACCACAGGGGAGATGGAGAGGGAGGACACAACTGAGAGGCTTTTAGGGCATTTTGTGGGAAACTACAATAGCTACCAAAGGACAAAGTGTCCCAGGTAGTGCTGGAAATGATGGCAAACTGCTGGAGTTTGTAGTGTTGTCCTGCTGATTGCTGCAAATTAAAGGAGGGCTCATTAAGGATAAGGGGAATTGGCAGATGAACAGGCACCAATTTTCCTTTGCAGCTTTGGTGTAACCTGGGACATGGGGTTTTCCCTTTTCTCCCTGTTTTTACACAATTTTCAGCCAGTCCTTGCTCAGGCCTTTTGTTTATTAGAATAAATAAGTCTGACTGTAGGTTACACTACATGACAGGCAGCCTGTGGGAACTGTGGAGGGAATACCAAACAACTGGCTCTGGGAACTTCCCTGGCACTCCCCTCCTTCTCAGAGCATCCTCCTCCTGCAGAGGGAACAAAAAGTAGCAGCAAAGGGAGCAGCAGAAAAGAGATGGGGGGAAAAATATATATATAATTTTTCAAAATGAGCTTAAATACCAGAGTCCAGTGAAAAGTTGGTATTCCCCTGAACCCTGCACAGTTTTATTCAGTGTACATGTAAAGTTTATTTTTCCCACTTATCAAAAGCCAGTGCATCCCCAAAATCAGATGCTGCAGCACTTCCAACAAACCCCCCTTGCTAAGGGATCACTGTCCTTCCCTTTGGACAGTACTTTTCCAGTGAGCTGTTCTTTAGAATATCAGAACATCTCCTTGAGCTGCAGGGACCCAAGAGCTGCCTGGTGTCCTTCACCATGCAAATGATGTGGTGGTTTACTGCAGAGATTAACATGAACATGGGCACTGGAGAAAGAAAACTTCCAACCTCTGCCTCCACACTGAATGACAAATGTGAGCTCAGAAAAAAAGCAGCAGATCCCAGACCTGGCAAGCAGGGATTTTAGCCAGACACAAACTGAAAATACAGCATATTTTACCTGTAATGCAACATATTGCATCTCTAAGAAAGCTCCTGCCGATGTAAAATGATGTGAATAATTCTCCCTGAAATGAATTTGGCCAACAGAGCATTAAGATTTCACTTAAATAATTGTGACAGGTGGGTGTGAGTGAATAGAACATATTTTCCTGCAGCCCAGCCAGGCAAGGACCAAAATAGGATGGGCACAGCTCTGTATTAAATATATTAAAGTGTTCAAGGCCAGGCTGGATGGAGCTCTGAGCATCCTGCCCTGGTGGAACAAGCTGAGATTTAAGGTCCCTTCCAACCCCAAATATTCTGGGATTCTATGATTTAAGGCAGATTAGATGATGAATTGTAGAAGAGTGATTTAAGCACAGCTGCATTTACATCTTTATGGGAATGTTTTCCCAGGGTTTTTTCCCACTTTGTACTGCATGGAAAGGGTGGGACAGAACAGTCACACTGCCCAGGGCTTGACATCTCATTTGAAATACTTAGTCATAAATATACATTTATATCATATATATATATATATCTATTTATACACACCCATATTCAAAATTGAAGTTTTCTTCTCTATATGAAAATGGAGACACAGAGGAACTCCCCTCAGAGCCAGAGGGAGGATCAGCACCCACTGCAAGGACAAAACAGTCAAAGCCAGTCTCACCCTGGTTGGGCCATGACGCCACCAGGTTCTGGCTCCAAATGAGAATTTCCCAATCAAGATTGGCCTCTGGCACAAAACAACACAAATCCTTCAACTGGCCGAGGCTTTTTAGTCCTGAGGAATAATTTAGTTGATTCTAAAACCTGGGACAAGCAGAGGAGCTTGGACACAGTTCTGTGCTCCCTGGAAGTCTGAAGAGGTTGGAATCCACCATCCTGCTTCACATCTATAAAATCACTGCTGAAGGAGGAAGGATTTAGCACCAGAGTCCCAAATCTGGGGGCTGGGGAAAGCTCTTTGCAGCTCAGCAGGGAGAACAGGCAGTGCCTCTGTGGGAGGCTCAGGCAGAGACATCTCGTTCAGACACAAAAGACAAGACTGGAGGTGATTTGTATCCCAGGGAATATAATCCCTGGGCACCTGTGAAGCATTCCTGGGAATTAATTAATAAGAGGAATGCTCTTCCCTGGTGGGGGCTCAGATCACCACCCAGGATATGGTGCTGCTGCTGCTGCTGCTGCTGGGGCTGCCCTTCCAAAGGAGAAATTCCAGTCCAGGAGCCATCACTGACAGTGTCAGAGGCTTCACACAATCCCAGAATGGGCTGAGCTGGGAGGGACCCCCAAGGATCATCAGCCCAACCCTCAGCCCTGCACAGGCCCAGCCCCAAGAGTCTCCCCCTGTGCCCCAGAGGATCATCCAAACCCTCCTGCAGCTCTGGCAGCCTTGGGGCTGTGCCCACTGCCCTGGGGAGCCTGTTCAGTGCCAACCACCCTCTGGGGGAAGAACCTTTCCCTGAGATCCACCCTGAGCCTGCCCTGTCACAGCTCCAGCCATTCCCTGGGGGCTGTCCCTGCTCCCCCCAGAGCAGAGCTCAGTCCTGCCCCTCTTCTGCCCCTGCCCAGGCAGTTGGAACTGCAGGGAGGTCTCCCCTCAGTCTCCTCTTCTCCCAAAATGACCAGTTACATATATTTATCTCCATGGTTTCTAATGGATATGGCTTTCCTGTGCTTTTCCCACCCTCACCCTGGGCTGGCACAAGGGACTCCCTGTGACCAGGGGGCAGCTCCCAGAGCTCT